>NW_007729911.1:62473-140101 GCF_000696425.1 Galeopterus variegatus
CCCCCCCCCCCCCCCCCCCCCCCCCGCTTTTTTAAACAGAGGGAAGACCTCAGGTCAGAGCAGATGGCAAACAGCATCGAGTTAGAACTTAAAAACATTATTTTGTTTTTATGTTTAGTTGTTAAATTTAGTTATATTTACAGCTAGTGTGCAGGGAAAAGATCTAATGCTTGAAAATAAAGCAAAGTGAGGACTGCCTGACTTTTCAATAGAACATTTCTGATAAACCCAACTAAGGGTCCTTTCATTCTCTCAGGAAATGTAACTTTGTTTCCATATCAGTCCATGATTTATTAGAAACTGGAAATTTTATAACCTTGTGGAGTTAATGGTTAACTTGCAGAATAATGACAACATGTGACATCTGCTGCTTTGCTAAAACTTACAGTTGTGTTGCTCTGTAGGAAGTTTACCTGTCTTATTCCGAATGACAATGTCATATAAGCATCTCTTCTCCCACCAAAAATCAAGAATTCTAAATACTTTCAAACAAGCACTTCTGTTGTTCAGCTTGTTCCCTAGTTTATCACTGAAATAAACCTTTGCATGTGCTCAGTATCTAACTGCATAAAATGATATTTTTACCAATCTGAGAATTCTACTTTCACGCAAGTGATGATGACTATTTATGGTAGTGATATAAAATTTTGTTTATTCTTATCACTACAAATGTATATAGCTTTTTAAAATTCTCTAAGTTTCACTAAAAAGCTGAACAAATCAAAAATACAGCAGTCCCTCCTGTCTCCCCTGTGGGAGGAACTTCCTCACTTCTTTTAGCTGTTGTAGCTGTTATTTTGTGTTCATAACCATGTCACCAATAACATACTTGTATTACTTCTTTTTTGAATGTTATTTTCTCACTTTTTGGCATTATCTATTAACTGTCCACCATAAAAGACTAACTTTCAGAGAAATACCACATGTTCTCACTTATTTGTGGGAGCTAAAAATAAATAAATAAATACACAAAGAAATGGGGGGTGGGGCGGGTGAGAAGTCACAACAATTCACAATTCCTTGAACTTGTTAAGACAAGCGAACAGATAGGACGGTGATGGGAGGGAGGAGGGAAAGGGCGGAGGGAGGGCAGATTTGGTAAAGGGACATGAAAATCAACTACATTGTATATTGATAAAGTTAAATTAAATTAAAGTTTTAAAAAACACTAACTTACACTCTTTCACCCCCTACCTCCCCCAGGCACGTGCATTTTTCCCATGTCCCTTTCTCCCATGCAATTATAGCATAACTTTGGTTTGATCAATATTTAGTATTTAAAATATTTTGACTATGTATATGGCCATTCTCATCCAAGTGGTAAACTATGATGAATTCCCATTTCTTGCACAAGTTTTCATTTCCCAAAAGAAAAAAAAAAAGCAATTTGGAAAAAAATCTGAGGTTCCTTTCAGTTTTCTGAATTTTTTTATACTGTCTTTTTATTTATTTATTTATGATTGTCTCTTCTATTTTTTGAACTTCTCTCTGCCTGTTTTTAAAAGTATGCTTTACCTAGCAGAGTGTTTCCTACAAGTTGCTTTTCTTCTGTTTGTGGTTTTGCACTCTCTCTTCTGTGTTAGAATTTTTCCTTACTTCTCTTCAGTCTGTGGGTGTATGTTGTCATTTCCATGTGGGTGATGCTAAAAAGCTGATTTAGCCAATGCTAAATCTCTGAACATGTGAGCAGAGCCCGTTGTCTGTGAGCTTCACTGCAGGGTGATCTGGTTGGAACATTTAGGTGGAGAGACTCAAATATCAACAAAGGCAAGTCTTTCTTCTTGAGCTGGTTGGATTCCACAAACGAGAATTCTCTGATCCCCTGCCTGAAGGGTTAAGGCCTGGCTGCCAGCAATCTAGGAGCTGAGTGGGAGGAAAGTGCTGGAGGTCTGAGCCTCCAAGATGTATACTTTGATTGAAATCTGATTTTTAGCAGAGTGTCACTGCCCCTGTTGTGTCTGGTGTCTCCTACTGAAGATGCCCTCCATTTTATCATCTTTGTGGAATAAACTTCCAGTGACTCAGCTTTCAGAATCAGACTGCTTCTTAAACAGACTTGCAACTGGTCCTCCATATTTGAGCTCCTCTTCTTCATCCCCAGTACCAGGGGTGCCCAGTACTACCACTTCCTAAAACTGTGGGGGAACTTTGCTTTAGATCAAATGGGTCCTCAGCTTGCTCCACTGCTGGCTATGGATCACTTTTCTTGGGTCTGCTAAGTCACTTATTAATTTTCCATATGATTCCTATTTTCCTTTTAAAAAAAATTCCTTTACTTTGTTTTTCACTAGGTTTTCGAGAGGGAGCAAAATATGTGCCGATGTTTAATATACCATCTTTACAGGGAATTCTACCCTAAATTTTCATGTTTTAATATTTATAAGTGAGTAGATTTAATTAAAAATGTTAAAAGTACTTGTGAGAATGATAAAAAAAATATGATCGTATTATGCACAATCTGTCTGAGGTTTTGAAAAGAGTAATAGTGCATCTCCTAATCTTACAGAAAGAAAAACTTCGGCTTTGGGAAGGGATTTGTACAAGGTCATGTGACTAGCGACATGTAATGTCAGTCATCAGAGCTAGAATGAAAACCCAGTTCTGCTGAGCAATGCGGGGCCCGCTGCTCCCTCCGCTCTGGCACAGCACAGCACACAGGCAACCTTGGCCTTGTGTTCACACCAAGGACAGTCCCACCTTCTCTGCCTGCTCTGTCTTCAGGCCTTTTTAGCACCAAGATAAGGATCCCAAGGTCACAGCTACAGAGTTAAATCCAAAAGCCCATATTTTTTTTAACAAAAGAGAAAAAATGCATATTCTGATGATGAAAACAGCTCTATGGCTGATACTGCTTTTCTCTGCTCTGTGTTCCTACAGAACACAACTTCTTTCTCATCTTGAAGGCTCCACAAACACTCACCTAGAAAGAAAATATCTAACTTTGGAAATATAGTAAGAGCTATCATCTAAAGCAGAATCACCCTCTCTCTTCCTTTGGCCCCTAGAGGGAATGTCATTTTTGCATGAGTTCTAGGTTTAGCACTGGCTGTCTTCTTTCCTCCTGTTTGAACTGGTCTCTGTCCTGAAAAACTTTCCTGCACCAACACCTCACTGTGTGAAGCAAGCAGCAGAGGCAGCCTGGAACAGAGGCAGCTCAGAGAAGCAGGAGTCAGGGGTCAGTGAAGTCGGGTGGGAGGTGTCTCACTCCACCTGCGAGGTGACCCCTCATTTCCCAGGTGGGATGTGGGCAGTGCTTTCTTGTTGTCATGATTGTCTCGCACTTTGCATTAGCCTTCTCTAGAAAGGAGACTGGAGCCAGTGGCAGAAGGGTACGATAAAAAGGATAAGAAGGTGTAGGTTCTAATCCTAACACTGCTGTTACCTAACAAGTTTTTAGGTCTTATTAAACGCCAAGAACTGTGCGTATAGATTCGACATCTGATAATCTCATCTCAGTGTTTAAAAAACCCCGTTGAAGTCCCAGACGTAAGACATGAGAGTTAGAGAGGTTTAAGTAACTTGACAAAGAATGATCCACTTACAGGTGGCCAAGCCTGAACCCAGGCCCTTTCCACGACATGAGGTATGGTGGTGGTGCCAGGAGGGGCTGGTGCTGTAGGTTCTCCAGAACCTCTCTGGCAACTGCCTTCAGTATTATGAAAAGCGCTCTGCAAGAAGTCCCTCCCTACACAGAGACTATGGAGCTGCCTTAACTATGCTCTTTCCCTGTCTGTCTTTGACTTTGACCAACCTGGCCTCTCTGAGCCTTGGCGTCTTCATCTGTGTATTGGCCATAATGGCACTCACAATATCAGAATTGTTTTGAGAAACTGTAGCTAGTTGCAACACTGACGGCTAATATTTTTTGAGTTTTTACTATGCATTACATATTCTTCTAAGTACCTTAAATATGTTAATTTAAGGAATCCAGATTTACACATGAGGGAACTGAGGCTCTGGCAAATGCCAATCCAGATTCCAACCCAGGCCTGCCTGACTTGAGTCCAGGCTTGTAACTGCCACTGCCTCCATCTCCTAGGGTCACGTAAATGACCAGATATGGCAGCACTCTGTAGATGGTAAATCATTCTGTAAATCTGCAAATCCAAAGAACATAAGACAGACATTTGTGTGCACAGCTGTTTACAGCAAAATTGTATTGTTTATAATATCCAAATGTAGCAAGCAAGATCAATGTCCCCAAATCAGGAATTCTATTATATACATGGTGTTTTACCTATACAATGGAGTGGAAGATACATAGATCTTGACCTGGAAGATATCCTTAATATACTCAGTAAATAGAGACTACAGAGTACTGTGTATAATATAATCACATTTAATTCTTTGAAAAATATTTTACTATGTCCGGAAAGTCTGAAGAAATGTATGGCAAACCATTAACAATGGCATCACTGAATAGGGGAAGGGAGAAGAGATGTGAGGTTAAAGGGATAATTTTACTCACTATGACTTATTGGAAATGTTCACAATAATTATTTGTAATAATAAAGAAAATAAAATGATTTCCCAATTGGGCAAGAAATGAAAGTCAGTCTGCAATCCTAAGGAGTCATGGTCACAGGAGACTGAGTGGATATATCCCAGGGATGTACACCCAGGTCACCCTGAGTTTAGGGGTGTCAGACTGCTGTGGGCAGGGCTCTCCCTCCCCACCTTTCTCCCTTCTCCCCAACCTCTCCCCAAGACCTCCCATTTCATGGTGGGGCTACAGATGTAACCTTGGTGCTCACAAGCTGGATCGTTGTTGTCAACATGACTAAACTGACAGAAAAGCACTACAAAGTAACACGGGTTAACATTTTCTTAAAAAGGCACACCTATGAAATATTTTATTCCATTTACCAAATGCTTTTAACTTACATTTCCTGGCAGGTGAAAAAAAAATGTACTTAAAGCAACCAGGAAAAAAAAATAACAAAACCATTGTCTCCAACAAGGAAAAAAAAATTTCATTGTGCTTAGACCAAAACATTACTTTTATAAGTTGCTTTGTAAGGGCTTTTATTAAAATGCTGGAACCTACAACCTGCAACTTAAGAGCAGAAAAAATTAAACCTCTCAAAGTGTGTAAATTCAACATCTTAATGCTGATGAATGGAGACTGGCTGGAGACACTTATGCAGATGTTCCTTGGAGATGCTCTACTTTTGTGTTTTGTTCTTCAAAACGGGAAGAATCTATGGGGATTATATAAAGAGAAATGGATAACACAAACAGTACTTGTTAAACTCTTACTATGTGCCAGGAAATGGGCTGTGTGCCTTGTATTTATTATCTCAAAGTGTCTTGACAAAAACCCTAGGGATAAGTACTATCCGACTTTAAGATGCAAAATTAGATCCATTCTAACTATTATTATCATTCAATATTTACTGAGCACTTAATATATGCCAGACACTATAATAAGTGCCTTACATGCACCACCTCACTTAATTCACAGTATAATCTTATAAATCTGCTATGCTGGTTCTTCCCATGATACAAATGAGAAAATACAGAAATTTATGTAATTTGTCCAGAGTTACAAAACTGTAGATGATGGAGGGGGATTTGAATCCATGTCTTCTTGGTTGCAAGGCTTTCGCATTCTGTACAGCTATTTATAACAATATTGTATCACTTAAATATCCAAATGTAACAATCAAGATACACATCACCAAATCAGGAATCCTATTATATAAGTGATGGTCTATCCACACAATAGAATAGGAGATAGTAGATATGTCTTGACCAAGGCACCTGTAACTCCAGACTGCTTTTTCCAGGAAGAAGAGGTTCATCTGCTTGCAAATCTTAGATTACACCACTCAGCCTCCTTTCTCGGAGTTCTCTGGACAAAGAAGCAGGCTCTAGATGAGCTTAGTTTTAAAGGCCCCATCTCACATCACGTATCAAAGATATTTAAAAAAATACTCTCCCCAAATAAATATAATTTAAATACAATTACGTAAGAATTGAGATGTAGTTGACTAGCGAATATACTGTTCATTTTGCAAATGGTTACTTAGACACTTATTAATTTCAATTTTGTATTTTTGTTTTATATTTTAGTGTCGATTAACCATTTGGAGCCAATACTCTTACGGGCCCTGGGTTCTGTACCCACACTATATTAAAATGCTACTGTCAAAGCTAAGTGCCAGCTACACTAAATGAGCAAATGGCCCATGGCAGAAGGTTTCTATAGTACAAATGCGAGTCTGTGAGCTGTCTGTAGTATTACAAAAAACCTAACAGAAATTGTACACTCACTCATCTTCAGTATTACTGCAGGAACTAATTAAAATGTCAAGACACCTTGTTTGAATGAGAACAAGATAAACTCCAGGTAGGCAACCCGTTTAACTCGGCTGGCCAGAAAATTCTGAATGGTGCTTATATAGTATGAATTGTTTTAATGAGCAAACAAACTAATGTTTAGTGCATGCTGCATGTTTGAGAGACAATATATTTTAATATATGCACCCATGGGCATGTGATAAGAAAAGGACTCCCTGGTGGTGAAATCCTTTACTATTATTGTCCCAGAAAGCCATCCAAGATATAGCTTCCACATCCTCTATTCCCAACTCCCCAGTGAGCTCCCTCCCTCCCCCCAGCCTGTTTTCCTCACTTTCTCCCCCTTCACTGGTGTTTCTCCTGTGTTTCCTGTTTCCTTTTGCTTCATGCCTCAGTTTATCATCAGATTTCATCTCCAATCTCAGGATGATTTCAGTCATAGGCAGAGGAGATGCCTGTGGGAACCAGAATGACTTTCCTCCACCCCAAATGATATCCCAAATATGCCTCCAGCTCTTTACTGATTTTTGAAGTTCTATGGATAGAATTTCATTCTTTGGCTTAGGCTAATTCTCTACTGTTAAAATGGAGCCCTGAATGAGAGCATTAAAGTATTAGACTATAAGCTCCTCTGAGGTAGAGGGTCATAGCGTACCTACTCCTATGCCCCTGTCACACTGCTGAACAAACAGATCGTGAATCATCTGTGAGTTCCTTGAGGACAGGGATTAGGTCTGTGTCATTATTTTAGGTTCAACACCTAGTGCAAGTGCCTGACACAAAATAAGTAATCCCCACAATTTTATTAAGTGGATGTAGATTTTATTTAATTGATTAATTAGAAGAGCTAATAGAAAATGACAGGTAATGGCTGTAGAGAGTAAGGAGAGATTCTTAGATGAGGGGATAGAACCAGAATGGAGCATCTGGAAGCTTCTGGGCACAGTCTTCTTTGACTGTACTGGCAATAGAGCTTGACCTTATACAAAATCCTAAGGGGTTTTTAGATAGGAAAAAAGAGCCAAAAAATATATACAATATTCTACTCTCCTTCCTACAGTGAAAATACCACTAATCATCCCGCCATCATCCAGAGAGAGAATGTAGACATCAGACAGCTCATTCAGTGATGACTGATACTGTTTCCTCAGCAGGGTATCCCCAAATCATAACTCTGCTATTTACATATTTTAAAATGAACTCTTCCCACAAATCCCTTCCAAGTCAGATAGACACAAAACGAAACTTGAAGATAGGTCTCATGAAACATCCCAGTATCCCACGCCTCAGCAAGAATTCAGAGCCCACTGATGAGTCTGCTTAGGGACAGATTACTCCAGAAGCTTCAGAAAAAATTACCAGCAACAGGAGATTGTAAAATCTTACCCTTGAACCTCTTTTCCTTTGCCAGGAAAGGATAAAAGTATGTCAATATTAAATGTAAGAGAATCAGCAGAGAAGACCAATAAATCTGAAGAATGAATGTGTATCCTCTGATCTACACGTGCAGTTACACAGACATCAATGTTGTTGTTTTTAGTTCACATTAGATAAAATTAAAACCCTGTCCAGAAACCCAACTGTATAAATAGCAAGCAATAGAGAAGCTGTGCCTCTCTCCATGGTGCTGATAAAATCGCTACCTCGTAGAACAAGGGCATTTCTCCTCATCTTGAGAGGTATAAACTAACTCTCTCTACTTACCCCCACAGAGTGCGTCTTTATTTCCATGTTGATAAAGCATGTGTTATTTTTTTCACCGTTTCCAAATTGTAACTGATGATTTCAACATATTTCTAAAGCTTTATCACATTTCTAATACTTACTGCCACCCCTGAGCAACTTTTTTTGGAAAGTTGAGGCTGTGTGCTCCCACTTCCTCCGCTAACTCACTCAGATTCAACCTATATGTCTACAGTAAATTTGGGAGAAAAAGAACAAGTTTATTTTTCCTGATTTATTCCAAATTTCTCAATTTCATCTATGGTTTCTGTGGGCTTTTCTGGATAAAAAGAAGATGGCCACCTCATTTTCCAGTCTCCATAATGTGCTCAGTGCCTGCACTTTTAATCCCTGGTTCTGATCCTCCCCTGACCAGCTGGCAAGCAAGCAGACTTTCCTATGAATGCTCAGCCACTTTGTATTCTCGACCAGTGACAGCCCAGCTTACTTGGTGAGTATAACCAATTCACCTTGAACTAAATCCATGTGTTTATTCCTGGAAGTACATTAAAGATTTCCTTCAGATAAGTGGGCAGCATCTAGAAGCAGTCATCTGCTCCCAGTGTTCTGAGCTCCAGGTTGAATTTAGATTTTTTTTTTTTTTTTTAAAGATGACCAGTAAGGGGATCTTAACCCTTAGCTTGGTGTTGTCAGCACCACACTCAACCAGTGAGCGACCGGCCATCCCTATATAGGATCCGAACCCGTGGCCTTGGTGTTATCAGCACCACACTCTCCCAAGTGAGCCACGGGCCGGCCCCTGAATTTAGATCTTAAACATCAGACTGCTGCCCCTCCCCAACACCCTGCCCTACCAAAATGGCCAAGATAATATTGGTTATAATTCAATATCTCAAGAAACATTCTCTGAGCATCTACTACAGTTTATAACCATGGCTGCATTTTTAGAATAACCTGGGGGATTTTCTAAATATATAAATATTCAAAAAGTATAAATATTTTCTAAATATGTAAATATGCCCACTCATTCTAAATCTCTGGCAGTAAGGCCCAAGCATTGTTATTTTTTGAAAGCTCTCCATATAAATTCTGACTTGCAGCCAGGGTTGGTACCACTGACTCACAATGTGCGATGCTCAGTCCTGGGAGCTATGGGTTCAGATATAGAGAAGATCTAGTCCCTACTTTTAAGAAGCGTCAGTGTGTCAGCAATATATGACTAGGGAAGAACCACACAGTGAGGAAAGGACCATGACGGTGTTATCACAGGGTGCTAAGGAAGCTCAGAAAGTAGATAAGTAACTCAATCTAGGGGAATCTGGGAAGATGTCCTGAGGGAGGTGCTGTCAAACTAGCTGGGAAAAATATGCACCTGATGAGCTCTTTGCTATAGGAAGCAAGGTTTTATAATAAGAGTGCTTCCCTATATTAACAGTATTGCCATTAAAATGCAACGACAGCCAAGCTGGGGCTGCTAGAGCTCAGGGGAAGAGGAATAGAGACCTACATAGTTCATGAAGGCAGGAGAAGCCATGATGAGAGAAAGAAAGGACTGCTCCCACCATTTTGAGCCCCGGCTGCTTCAAGGCTGGCCCTGGTGAGCACACAGAGCAAGAGCTGGCAAAAGCTGCTGCTGTGCCCTTCAGATGAAGATGTTTGGAGGTGGCAGAGGAGAAGAGGCAGAAAGGGAACCTAACAAGGTTTCCATTTACCCACATAGGAGCAAGGAGCCACAACAACTGAAGAAAGGAGCCACTCAGAAGCCAGTGAGTCATTGCAAGGGACTGGCACATGGCCCATACCATGGGAAGTGTTTGGAGCACAGGCAGTGGGGGACATGGGCCCCCAGGGGTACACTGGGGCACAGCAAGGACAGCTGATCTGCCCCTCAATCAGTGCAGGACCACTCAATGGAGAATGGTCAGGAGGATAGAACTGTAGGTGGTGCAGTTTGCTGAAAAGACTCAGGCCCAGACCAGAGTTTCCACACAACCCAGGTGTACTGGACCTCACAAGACCCGGAAGTACATAAAAAGTCAACAATTAAACCTGAGTTGCACAAAAAGCCTTGCCCAGGGAATAAGCAGCAAAGCAGCAATTTATCTCAACCAAGTCCCCTGGTCCCCACAGGAAGTTCCCCCATTTTAGAAGTAAGCAAAGGATAACAAATTAGTTCAGAGTTTAAGTGGTGGGAACAGCAAATAATCCAACATAGAACTGAAAGAAAAACAAAGTACCCACAACCAGAAACAAAGTTTGATATTATCTAGTAAAGGTCTCACTTCACCAAAGAACACCTATAAAACCTAGAAGGACCAGAAGCCCCCTGGGTCCCCAAGCCAGGGAGGCGGGAGGGGCAGGGGCTTCAGCCATGCCCCCCAACACCCACAACCAGCCCAGCAATGACCACCAAACTGCTACAGGAAGCACCCTAGACTCCCAAGCTGGGGCAGTGGAGGGCCGAGGGCTTCAGCCACACCCTCCTGTCATCTGCATTCAGCCCAGCAATGACTAAGCCACCACTCAAAGCCCTGTGGTCTCCCCTGCAGGAATGATGGGGGGTGCCACAGGCCTCAACCGGGCCCCCGTCCTTCCTCCTTCTCCCACCCTATCTCCTTCCCCCTTCTCTTCTCCCCCTACCACCCAACTGCTCTGCAACAAAATCTTAGAATGTGAAAACAGATGGAGCCAGGGACTGACCCCTCCTCCCACAACCAGGCATGCCACTGCTGCCATGGGGCCCACCCGGGGTCCTGAGATATGGATCCAGGGACTGATCCCTCCTCCTGCATCCAGACAAGGAGCATGCCAAAAACACCATTTTCATATGGGGGGCCCACCACAACAGCCACAGCTGCTGCAAAAGCAGCAGACACCACAACCACCATGCAGATGGCCCACCAGCCACTCAAGTGCATTGACACAAGGAGAGTCACCAGCAGAGACCAAAGAAAAGAAGAGGATGTCCTCTCCACAAAGCCCACTCCAGGTTGATAGAAGAAGCATCTACTCCATGGTAATAGTGGGGGACATGAACACACCTCTCTCAGCACTGGACAGATCATCTAGGCAACAAATCAACAGAGTCACCATAACTCTTTCAGAAGGAGAGAAGAAATCTAGGGTTATCAGAGGTGGGTTTGGGGAGAGAGAGGGGGATGGGGAGAGATTGGATAAGGGGCATAAAGAATCAGTATGATTTGTAATAATGTATAGGTTAATAATATTGATTTGATAACATATGTCAATGTTGAACCCCCCAAATATGTATAATCAATTATGATTCAATTAAAATTAATTTAAAAATTTTAAAAATTAAAAAAAACCTCAGTGAAATAAAAAAAAGAGTACTGCTTAATAATGCATAACTAACCCCAATATATTCTTCCTACCAACAACCCCTTTCCCTGGACCTGTGTCAAGTCCCACTCATAGTGAGTCAGGCCAATCACTTTTGGATTCCTACCTGCTCCCTGGAATTTTGATTATAATCTTCTCACAATCATGATGTCTTCATGAAGCAGAGTTTATCATGCTTTCCCCTTGGACTGAAGGCAGCTCCTTGAGGAAATTTAGTCCTTTGCATCTGATGAGATTTTATTTTTCCCAGGCTCTACCCCAACAAGTCTTGGTCAGCTTGTCCCCACAGAAAATGACCAGAGAACTGGGTTGACACATCTATTCAATGTGTCAATGGATGATGGGGTGATGAGAGCACTTTTTACCTGTGTCTCAGATGCCCTTCTCTCCCTGTTCACCTGCCAATCTCTTACTCAACAGTCAAAAACTCACCTCTGGGAAGCCTTTCCTGAACTGACCACTCCAAACCCACATCCTTACCTTAGGCAGAGTTTCTTGTTCTTCTCTTTGAGTTCCCAGAGTTTCTTGTTCTTCTCTTTGAGTTCCCTCAAAACCTTTTTCTTATTTCACGGGAGGAAGAGACCACATCTTTCAATTTTGAAAGTCCAAAGTGAAGCATCATACTTGACACAGAGTAAAAACTAAGTACATGTACAAATAGGTGAAGTGAATGTGGCAGTGGATAGATGGATGGTTGGGCAGATGGATGAAATCATGAATGAATGGATGACTGACATTGCCTAAATCTACTTTACATCTGATCAATTCAGAGTTTGACAAAATAATAGATGCACTAAGTCATCCTTTCTCAAAAAGCAAAGATGCTGGCAACTTCTTTTCTTTTTTTCTTATGTGCACCATCTCCTCTTCTTCTTACACCTTTTACCATATAACCAAGAGGACATGATGCTATGACTTGTCTTCCAGGATAAGTTTTAAGTAGATAAATAATTAGTCTTCTGGGGGTATTTTTAGAAGATTATAACTATTCCTCTCTTACCTTCACTGAATCATATCATTCCTTGCCCCCAGATACTAAAGCATAAGCATT
Source organism: Galeopterus variegatus (assembly GCF_000696425.1). NCBI lineage: Eukaryota > Metazoa > Chordata > Mammalia > Dermoptera > Cynocephalidae > Galeopterus > Galeopterus variegatus. Next base: position 74,871 of record NW_007729911.1, read on the forward strand.
TTTATTAACATATTTGATGGCCAAGCAAAGTCTCTATTTTTAGTTACCCTTTGAAGATTAAGGGAAAGATTTAGATTTAGACATTAAATTCTGGCTCTGCAGCTAACTTGCTCTGTAGCCTGAGCCTATTTATTTAAACTCCTGTAAGCCTCAGTTTGCTCATTAGTAACACAGGGATGATAACATCTTACTCACAAAATTGTGGAAAAATTAATTGACTTCTGTATATAAAGTGTGTGCCACAGAGTTTGGCTTAGAGCAGCCATTCATTAACATGTGACTCGTGAACAACATTACATCAATATTTTAAAAACATGGATCTATCATGAATTAGAATATAAAGCATGCATGAATAATTAAGATAAAACACAAGATTGAATTCAAATAAATTCAACCTTTGGGCGCCACTCTCAGAACATTGAGCATTTCTATTCACTCATCTGAAGTTAGCAATACTTAGGTGGAAACGCTTGAAAATAACTGAAATCTCTCATCACACTTTCACAGATATATTTGAGCCACCTGCCTTAGATCACACATACTGTTAGAACTAGAGCTAGAAATAGAACTCACATTTTCCCAAAAGCTGCTGAAAGGCCCTGACACCAAAGATTGCCTCCCCTGTCACCACCACATTAACCAATATAGCACTAAAAGCAGACACCATTAATTAATTAATTGAATCCTTTTTAGGGGATTGCATTGAGACAAGAGTGAAGGAAAAAAGAAACATGTTAAGTATCAACCACATGCTCAGCAACTTAGTAGTTATAATTAATAAAATATTATGAAGAGGTATGAGGCTCAGAAAAGCCATTTAATTTCCCCAAGATCACACAGCTAATTAGTGGTGACATTGGGATTTGAATCTATGTTTATGTGTCTCCAAAGTCTATAATCTTTCAACTAGAATTTAACTCAATGCAAATCAACAAATATTTATTGATTGTTCAATATGTGCCAGGTGCTGTGTTAGGATATGGCAGCAAAAGAGACAGATACGGTCCATGTGATCACTCATGGGGCTTATTGTGTAGAGGAGAAAACAGACATTGTAAAAGTGAGGAAGGCATTAGGAGTGTCAGGTAAGGTGAACTACATACCATGTCCATAAACCTTTCAGGCAATGAGAAGAAATACATGGGAGCCTCTCCTCTCTGCCCCAGGGTTCAACTGCACTATAGGTTAAGCATGCTGGCCTGGGAATACAACCACCCCCAGTGAATTATTTCTGTGGGAAAACTGCTAAATTCTAAACTGATGTACAAAACAACTTTGGAACACAGCAGTACTCAAAATTAGAACCTGCTTTTTATATGAAGTTTTAATGCAACAGCAGCAGATTTACCTTTCTCATTAGATTCTGCTGAGTATAAAAAATAAAATTAGTGTCAGCATGTATTTCTAGAAAGTAGACTAATTGAAGATGGGAGGATCAATCAAACCACAGAGATTAATTATCGAGTATCTGCTTGGAGTTCGGCATTATGCCCAGGCAGTGTAGAAATACAGGAGAAACATAAGACTAGATCAGCCCTATCCTTGGAAAGTCTGTAAACCTATAGAACAGCACTTAACAGTAATTGATAGCCTATGTCAAGTTTCCGGGAGGCACAGGTGGACACAGGTCTGTGGAATAGGCTGGGTGGGTCAGAAAAAAGGGAAATTTGCCCAGGTTTTAAAAGAAATGATTTAAATATTCAGAGAAAGTTGATTGCAGCAGTGGGAGGAGTATCAGCCATGGAGAGAGGCATAGGATTAATTGTGCTCTGAAATAATAAACAGACCATTGAAGGAAGGACTAGAGTTGGTGAATGCTAAGAAATAAGGTCCCCAAGGTAGTTTTCAATAAGAGAATCGCTTGTTTTAATCACCTTTGCATCCCCAATAACATGCATGGTGCCTGACAAACAGTAGGTGCTTAGCTAATGTTTAGTGAGCTGTTGGATAGAAAGATATTGCCTTAGTTGAAAAGGGAAATAAAAAAAGTGCTAGTCTTGTCTCAGCATGTGCCAGGAAGTTCTAACAAAACAAGAGCAAATGTAAAACTGCACATAATTCAGTGCTAGCTTCTATGATAAAGCCAAATGTTGTCAGAGTACAGCAGAGCACGTGACTGAAACAGAAGAACGTGGGACAATTTCTTAATGGAAGGGAAATTGTGTTGGGCCTGTTAGGAAAGGCAATGTTTGGCTCTCGGGGGTCATAATTCAGATGTCTGTAGGGGCAGGGAAGATCATATAAATGTGGGAATCCAGTCATCTAAAAAACAATAGGAAGTAGTAGAACTGTGGGTTTTATTAAAAAATTCTGCAAGACAAACAAAATGTATCTGTGAGCTAGATTCAGGCTGTGACCCACAAGTTGGAGACCTTCAGGATAGGCAGAAGGAAGAGAGTGCCTTTCCAGGTGGAAGAAAACAGGGTAAACGGCAAAGAAAGAGGAAAGAGCATGAAGGCTTAATAGGAGAGGGAGAGCAGCCTTGCTAAAATGCAAAGTGCCTGCTGAAAACAGTAGAAAATAGGGTTAGAGAGAAAAGCTAACTTGAGTTTGAATTCCAGGTAGAAGAAAAGGTAATAAATAGAGTCAAAGTTAATTTTAGCTTGCTAGGTTGCTTGGAAAAACTGTGCTGAAATTAAACTTTTTATTCTCCAACTGGGCTGCTAAATCAATTGTGTTTGTCTCTAAGACAAAAGTGATCTAAAATCTCCCTGAGAAAATGTCCATTCTAGAACTCTTGGATTGTTTGCTGGAAGCTTCCCTGGTGCAGTCTTTGGCTGCTGCCCCCAGATTGCACATGGCACCTGGGGCACTAAAGACAGAGCTGTGGATCAAAAGCATCCTTAAAAACAATACCTTCCCCGCTTAGCACGTTTCACTTGAGGATTTACATTTATACCAGTTGAGCAAATCAAAGTTATAGCTCCCTCTGCAACTATAACCTGGACCAAACATAGCCATATTTCTCTGCTGCTGAGTGGGCTTTTAACTTGTGCCTCCCAACTGCGAAGGGGAGATTTCATTCAAACATTATGCAAGAAATGCTTTTTTTGGAAAGCAAGTGGCTGACCCAGTGAAGGTTTAGAGTGTAAATGGCTGTTTCTTTCAACTAGTGCTTTTATGCAAGGGTTCCCTGCAGACAGAAATCTTCCATAGTCCCTTCACAGTCTTGGAGGGAGAACTGAAAGGTAACTTCTCCAGCCCTGCAAGCTCCACACTCATTCATACATCAGATCCCAGCTCTGCTACTGCAGGTGGCCAGTGTTGATGAGAGGTATTATGCAGGGCTAGGACTAGGGTGAGGGAGTTAGACATTTGCCTAGGAGGCAAAATTGAAGGTGTGCCAAAAAACTCAGTAATTGAGACAAATAAAGCCGAATGCAATTATTAGAAAGTAAATACAAAAATTCCATGATGAACTAAACATCAAAATTTTAACTTTTTAAAATGTTGCATTAAAATACTATTTTTCTGGATTTCTGAATGTTTGGTGTCCCCCTCACCCAGGCCTAGTGAGAAAGTGAGAAGGGTGTGGGACTGAGGATGGGAGAGAGCAAGCGGGGAGAGGCTGTCATGGATTTGGCTGCAGGCAAACTTATTTAAACTTTGGTCATGGAAGATAAAGGAATATTAAAGAACACCTCAAGATGTATTTCTAGTTGGTGCTGATGGAACAGAACATGTCGGATTATTAATTTTTATTGGGGGGAGTTCCAATCAATCATCCACAAAAGCTTTCTTCTAATTTTCCAGGTGGATCCCCTGAGAATAAACGATCTGAAGACCATCCTGGAAGCAAAGCCAAACCACCTACTTTCCAAGCCTGCCAGGCAAACATCAGGTGACATGCAAGCCCCACATCCTGGCCTAGAAATTCCTGCATGGACAGGGCTGTCATAGCCCACGTGAAATGCTGCAGCCTGGGAGGTCCTTGAGGACAGAACAGGCTCTCATGTTTCCCCAGGTTCCCCATCCCCAGAGCCTAGTCCTGAGTTAACACACACTAAATGCTGGGTTAGTACAGTAATTACCCAATTGCTCATTCGGTAGGTTACCTTGATGTCTTGGCAGGTTGAAGCAGTTAACAGAAATTTTGCAAGTGGAATCCTCCAGTAAGATTAGTGATTTGTCTGTGGATTTTGTTGCCTTAACTCACAAAGCAGAGAAAACTCCTTATCTACTAGCATCCCCTCACACTGGAACAGGTGCACTTCGGAGAACTATTTGCCCTCGAAATTCATTCTTTGCAAGTTAGTAATAATCCCTTAAGTACTTCAAAAATAAGTTTTTAAAAATCTTTTTTTTATTTTGAAATAATGTTAGACTTATAGAAAAGTTGGAAAAAATAATACAAAGAGTACTCATGTACCCCTTGTCCAGTGTCCCATACTGTTAACATCTGACTTAACAGAAGTAAAATGATCAAACCAGGAAATCCACATTGGTCCAATACTATTAACTAAATTACAGACTTTAATTTTATCAGTTTTCCTTCTAATGCCCATGGTCTGTGATCCAAATTCAGGATCCCACAGTGCTTCCATCTCTCATGGCCTTCGCTTCTGAACGGTATTACTTTGTTATTTTGTATTCCTCCATTTGGGGTTGTTTAATGTCTTCTCTTCAATAGATTGAGGTTGTGCTTTTTTGGCAAGAGCCCCACAGAAGAGCCACAATGAGAAGCCCTCCTCAGTGTGGCACATCAGAAGGCACCAAGGCTGATGGGTCTCCTTACTGGTGATTTCCCTTTCTTTGCTTGGTTAAGATGATGCCAGCTTTCTCCACTGTAAAGTGACTATCTTTCCCTGCACCATTAATAAGTGGGAAGATACTTTGAGACTATGCAAATATCCTGTTTCTCATCAGACTTTTGCTCATTATTTTTGGTAACCATCACTGGGTCTTCTTTGTAACAATGAACACTGATGTTTGCCTAATCAAAGATCATGGTTTCATAATTTTTAAACCCTATTTAAGGCCAAAACCTACTGAAGTAAAAGATAGCAATCTCCCTGTTAAACCTGCCTTTCCCACATTTTGGGATAGTTTTGGCATAGCAAATCCATGACACCTGAACTATAGTCCCCGTGCCTCCCCTACTGCAGAAATCAGGGCTCTCTTTTTCACTGGCCTACATAAGACCTCAAAATTCTCAACATTATTAGGAAAGCAGCCATTACTGAGCAATGAGAATGGTCATGAGAAATGAAACACATCTCCCCTCCCTGGTCTAGATTGGGTGTTTAGTTTGTCTTAAAATCGCTCTATGCCTGGAGCCCATTCCCTTCCACCAGCACTTGAGAACACTTAGGTGGCAGATTTAGAGTCTGCTGGGGAGAAGAGACGTGCACAGGCAGCTCCCCTGGGCCTCTGGGCTTTTCTTGGTTTCCGATGATTCCTGAGTCCCTGCAGTGGTGTGCTGGTAGATATTTGTCAATCCGCTCTCCAGAAAGAAAAATGTGAAGACCTGGATATGTAACGTTTGCCAGTTTTCTGTGGGAGAAATTCTCCCTTCGTGGTTGATTTCAAGGCTCAGTGACAGAGCATTAAATAGTATTTATCATACAGACACAATAGTTGTAAATAACCTCAAGCATGTAGATAAGGATAAAATATAGTAAGATAATTAGAGGTTTTTATGTTTTGAGTATCTATTACCTCTGATTTTAATACAGCTCGTTTAATTACAGATTTATATAAATTTTTAATAATGGTAGTTATTTAACAACCACCTCACAAAATTCCTAAACATTTAACACCTGGCTCTCATGAGCCGGTATGAGCCAGCCCCAGCGCACCACACATCACAAGTGTTACCACAAGCCCTGACATTCTGGAATACTCGAAAGGAGCTCTGTAAGGTACAGATGCCCTGCAGGGGAAGGCTATACTCCAGCATCAGCATCCGCTGCTTCTTGGCAAGCCCTCCGTACAACCTGAGAGGACTCCCCAGCATCTGGCTGCCACTAGGGATGGCTTGGGGGTTGCCTCCCATGCCAATGGCGCTATGGAATCTTCCTCAGACTCAGTATTTGTCTATTATTCTCCCAGGAAGCCACCTGGCCCTTTGCTGTCCTTTAAAGAATTACAGGGATATTTTAGGAGCAGCCTACAACAGAGAAAGGAGTATAGGAGGAAAGGGGAGCATCAAGGGAAGAAAGAAAGCCACATGCATACAGAACGGATTATGTGCCAGGTGTAATGCTGGATGTCTTCACAGGGGTTCTTGTTTACTAGAATCCTGACACACCTGGGGAAATGATATCCTCATCTTTACAGAGATATTATATGACTTCCCAAGGTGTCACAGGTAATAAGAAGCAGAACCAGAATTTATCCCCTACTCTATAGCCCCAGCATATAGAATAGTGCACACGATCTCTAGATATTTGTGGAATGGATAAATAACTGTATTCTGACTCTAAAACCTGTGCTCTTACTTCCACTAAGGAAATGGTGCTGGCGAATGTGCTTTTAAGTGGTAAAGAGTAAATGTGAAGTGGTAGGAGGCAAAGTAGGGTGTGAGAGGTTGTTGACTTTGGGGTGAGATGGGATGATACCCTCCAGACTCTGCCTTTTATCAACTCTCTAACCTCAGCCTGAGGCTCAGCTTCCTCACCAGTAAAATGTGGATAATAAACCTACTTCTCCCAGTGGTGGCCAGAAACAGGTAACTGTGATGTATGAGAATGCACCACACAGGTTAAAAGGTGCTGCGAAGGTGTGTGGAATGTCGTCATCCATGGGAAATCATTCCATTGGTCAAGGAAAATCACATGTAACACCATGAAAGCCAGAGGAAGAGAAAGGGATAAAAAGAAAATGGCTTTGGATGCACTGGAAGTTACAGGATTCTCATCTACTTCAACTTTAAGCTTGGGGCTCAATTAGCTCCTCTCTGGCATGCACCACAGTCAGAATTTCAGCAGGCCTTGTCTCCCTGCCCTTTATATGAAATACGAGGGGGCAGATAGGTTGGAAGAAAACCCTGCTGCTTTTGCAGGGTGGTATTGATTCCTGGGACTACACGGTAATGCAGAGGCAGCAGCTGCCTCCCTTCAACCCTGCATCAGACAGGCTGCCTGGGATTGTCAGAGAACCCAGCACTCAGGGTGGCCACAGCGATGCTTCAGAAAAAGGCACTGAGCACAGGCCTGCAGGGTTGGCTGCTTTCCCACATGGCAGGTTGGGGGCAGCGCTGGACCCAGAATTCCCTTTAGTCTAGATGACTCCTGCTCATGCCTCAGTCCCTTCCCCACCCATCAGGACCCTAACGGAGCCAAAGATGCTAATGCCCTTTGTTGCCAATGTCTGATTCTCTTTAAGGGAGGGGCATAGTGTGTATGTGTTTAAAAACATGCACACACCCCAAAACCACATACGCATATTCAATATATTAGTCAAATCACCCACGGTGGGACGGCGGAGAAATAGGAGTGGAAAATGGGGATAAAAGGTAAGAAATTGTTAAATAAAATTGTAAGAGGCCATTGTTTTGGACTGAGCCCATATACTAGGCCCCAACAAATCAAACCAAAATGAAGTCACTCATGCTAAGGGCCATGTAATCAAAAAGAAACTTTAAGAAAGTAGGAAAATCCCCAAACCAGTTATTCCTAAAAAACAGCAGATACACAGCAACCCATTGGAAAGGTCTCAATCAGCCTGAGCTGGCATAAGGAATCCCCTCTGCTTTAACTCTTACAAGGAAGAAACCTGAAATAATATGATATTAACCAATCTGCTTTTTTCTGTTTCTCTGTTTCCCTGTTCTTGCTCAAATTACCTTACAAAAACCAACTGTTCTGCCATGTCCAGTGCAGCAGAGCTCCTTCTGTTGTTAAGATGGGATGCTGCCTGATCCATAATCACTAACAAAAACCAATTGGATCATTAAAATCAATTTGATGAAATTTTGTTTTTTGACAAAATCCATATACACAACAAGGAAGGGCCTTGCACAGACCAATGAGGATGATGTGTCGTGAACTGAGGAGTGTGATTAATTCAACTCTCTGCACCTGACATCCAAGGAGGGCACAAAGAGGAGGGAGAACACTCTCCTAGCACTCAGAGCAGAAGGCCCCAGGGAGAAATCAAGCCTTGCCATTGGTTTGAGAGAGTCATATTTGCTCATTTCTGCCTTCCTTCAAATAGCTTCATGAGCCAGGCACTGTGCTGGGGTGGCTGGTGTGTGGCGGAGTGTAGTTCGACCTGCAAAGGCAGGTACAGTTGATCTCTATCCTCAGGATATTCTGTTCAGCAGGCAGACAGACAAGTCCTCGGGGGATGGCAACACAGGTGCGACAATGGAGCAGGCAGGAGCTGCTACCAGGACCACAACAGAGGTGTGGAAGAGCATTAGAGAAGACTTCCTGGGGAGAGTAACATTTAATCTGACTTCTGAATGCTAGGTAGGATTTAGCTAGGCAAAGAGCAGAGGTCATGCATTCAGGCAGTGCAAACAGTACATGTTGCAGTTAAGTGAGAGAGTGTGGCACTTTTGAGGAATTGAAAGAATTTTAGTGGAGCAGGAAGACAGAGAGTCAGGTGGGACTGGTGAGAGGCGAGGCTGAAAGCGTAAGCTCTGAGAAGTCAAGGGGAATATGGCTTACTGTGTGAGGTTCTGAGCTCCAAGCCTGGCAGAGGGACAAGCGCAAGAGAGCATTAACACAACTGATGCTGGAATAGCATTGTGAACATACAGTTAAGAAAGTCCTTAATCCTACCTGGGGGTGGTGTGGGGATGGAAGGCAGGGCATGGAATTGACAAAATCTCGGAAAGAAGGTATTATCTGAGCTGAACCTAAAAGGAGTTTAGGTTTTCACTTGATGACTAAAAAATCTGCTCTGACCAGGTCAGCTAAATTGCAGTGCCGTGGGAGATCCAGGATAAGCCAGTAGTCATGTCCCATGTCCTGGAAAACGTTATCATAAGACCATTTTAACTGAAAAGCAGAAGTACTGGCACCAGAAAAGTAATAAAATAACCTAGAATGTTTCTTGTAGCCCTTACCCTAGATCCCTGCGTATAGGACAGAACCTATTAACACTCCCAAATCTATACGTCATGTACAACCAATAGAAAAACTGATGTAATGATGGGGGTGCTGTCCTCTCTTTCTCTCTTTTGATTCTTTCCCCTTCTTGTGATTTTAAAATGCTACGCCCTGCTGGTGTCCTTTGGAACACATTTCTCAGGGTGACCTATGCACTTTCCTGGTTGCACACATCATATTGGCTCAATAAATCCTATGCTTTATATGTTCAGACTTAGTTTCCTCCTTTATATGTTCAGACTTAGTTTCTTTTAGATCAACACACCTACATAGAAAGAGTGGGAACTCGGAATAACACCCCAAGCAAGAGAAACTGCGTGAGCAAAAGCCCTCCCAGCCAGTGTTGATGAATAAAAATATCAGAACCCTCAAACCACTCATAATTAATAGACTACCTTGGTTCCCCCCTGCCGCCCCCCCCCAACGCTCCCCACCCCCCAATACACACATTCGGTTAGTCAATAGATTCAAAGAATTTTTTAAAAGATGATTCTGGGCATTCCCTACCTCCATGATTCAGACACAATCAACACCATTTCCTGTTCCGAATTAGGAGTCATCTTTACCCACTTACGATTGCTAGGCAGGGTACAAAACAAAGACTCCGCTTGCTCTTAGAGGAATGAAACATAAAGAAACCCAGTTTTAAGAGGGGAAAAACCAACTCCCTCCAGGTATGGCACAAAATTAAATTTTATGAATTCCTCAGCAGCCCAGCGATGTACAGAAGGAAACCAGTGTGAAGCCACCTTTCAAAGTACCTGGAGTTGACAACTAAACTTGCCCAGTGTGGGGGAGAAAAGGACTCAACAGAGGCAGAAGTCAGGCCTTTCATCCTTCACCTTTCATATGTTAAGTGCAACTGGAGCAAGCTGGGTGAGGGGATTTAACACTATCATTAAAAAAATCAACACCCAGACTAAGGCAGACTTCTTACCCTGACTCATATGCCACCCAGGGTTGAAAAGAATAAGATAAGCCTACTGAGCTGGGCTGTAATTACCGAAACAATGACAATCAGTTGAAGACAAGCTCCCTTTCTTGACCCTCAAACATACACACCCTACAAATGGAAGCGGCTTGGCCTCCTGCACTATAATTGCTAAATTTCCACCTGTGGTTCTATCCCTGGGCCATGGTTCCAGTAGGTGGACATGTCGGAGTGAGCAGGACTGAAGCCCTGTTGGGACCTAAAGCTGCCTGGGCTGCAGAGGGGGGGAGGAGTTTTAAAAGGACAGTTTTTTTTCTCTCCACTCTTGCTTCTCATCCCCTGACTTTCTTATCTCGCTCGCTAAATAGGAAAACAAGGCTGAGAAGCTAATTAGTACTTTGCAAAGCTAACAGTTCTTTCTCTGAGACTTGTAGAGTTTTGAGAAATGATCAAGGCCAAATGACTGAAGCTGACCTTGGGCACTAGCCAAGTACACCACAGAAAATCAAAATCTTGCAGGGTCCTGAGATAACAGCAAAGATGAGAACAGAAACCAGATGAGGCCTTGGCAAGACCTTGTACCTGACTCACAGACACGGACCCCTCGTAACTCACATCTCCTGCTCTCCTGCTTTTCACCTCCCACATTCCATTCCCTCAAACCCTTCCTTTTAAACCCCTCAGTAAATGTAAATCTTTGAGATGGGGTAGTCTACCATCTCCTTCAGCTGAATATATCTGCTTTTCCAGCACCAACCATTTGACTTCTGAGTTTTTTTTCTTTCCTTTTCAAAGAGGCCGGCAGCCGGACCTGAGTCCAGTAACAGATGTAGTCTATGATGGTGGTAGAACACTGTGTTTTTCTATAGTGCCAACTAAGAGCCAGTAAAAAAATGGCTATTCTTTTATCAGCAGAGGGGGTCCAAAGAGCCAAAAGAAAAATCCAGAACTTTTGTTCTGGGAGCCTTTTTTATTTGCTTTCTTCCAAATTTCCAATTTTGAGAAGTTGATACCTATAGAAACCAAACAGCACATCTGATGGTTTGGATTTTCAAAGTCAGATCCTTGCACATGCCATGTTCCTACTACCCCACAAAAATGAATTTATGAGTATAAATAAATGTGTTTTAGGTCTTTGCCATTTTATGGTTTATTAAATGCATATTGGAAGATGCTACATTTTATAGACTGCAGAGGGCTTTTAAATTAAAAAGGTAAGAACTGAGAATGAGCCCAGCTGTTCCTTCATTTCCAGGGGATAATGAAGGAAAAAAATAGGTCACACCAGAGCAGTGGTTCTTAGGACATGGCCCCTGGACCAGCAGCATCAACATAACCAGGGAACTTGTTAGAAAAATAAATGATCATATCCCATCCTCTGGATCTAATGATCAGAAATGTGTTTTAACAGCTCCTCCAGGTCACTAGAGCGCATGCTCAAGTTCAAGACCTTCTGCACTAGAACTGTGATCCTTCACCCTGGCTGCCCTTATCATCACTTGCTAAACTTCTCATTGCATTTCCCCTGCTAACCCCAGGCTAATTAAATCAGAATACCTAGGACTGGGGCCAAGGAACTGCTGCCCTTAAAAAGCTCGCCAGGTGATATGAATGTAGAGTCAGAGTTGAAAGCCATTGCATACTAGAACAAGAGAGATTTAGATTAGATGCTTTTGGACTTCTGATTTTCAGTTTAGCTGAAAGTAGTCATGGCCACCAAATGAGTCCCATTCATCGAAGAACCTTTTGAGAAGAGGAGAGAGATTTCCATCTTCATGAGCTGGAGAGGTGGGATGTGAAGTTCACTAAAAGCATCATGGTCTTGTACTAAACTCAGTGGTGATAACAGTATAACTCATCCAGCAGACAGTTGCTCACCCTGAGAAAGGGATGGGCTCATCCCCACAGTCCGAATTCATTATAAAAGCAACACACTCAGAGGCAATAAGAGTGACACCAAAAGTCCAGATGCCACAGTCCCCCAAGGGGAGCTCAGAGGCTTTGAAGCCCTAAGTACCGAGGATGTGTGAGACAGCAGCCTCCTCTTACTAGTGTCTGCTGATTCTGAATGTGCAAAAGGATGACTACCTGTCAGGGCAGAACTCCAGGGGGCTACTCCCCTGGGATGGGCAGAGCCTCAGCATCCTGCTCTACAAATGAACGGTGAACTGGGGCCATCCTTCTACCCAAATCAGGAACTTGACAGTTAGCCCATCATAACTGGGTTCCTCAAACAGAGGTGCACTGGCATATTCCCAAGAGTCTTTGATTTTTATCCCATTAAAGGGGATCTAAACATTACTGAAATATAAGAAACATTGCAAATTGGTTTTTCAACAGAAACAGGCAACATTCTTTATGCTGTTCCTGCAGAAATAATGGGCCGACCCTCATGTTCCTACACTATGAGTAAGACCAAACTCGCCTTTAAAAAAAACTTAAAAAATCAGACAGCAAAGACTGGCACCAGCTCAAAAGCTGGCCAGTGAGTGTGCTTACAGAAACAACATTATCACCCTAACATCAATGCCTGAATGAGTCCTGAGTACATAAATTCTCTGGTTTTATATTCTCTTTTCTTGAAACAAGGGTGGAGACAGGATGAAAAAAAGAAGAAAAAGACCACGACTTTCTCTCATTCCTATGATTACGCAGACTCTGGAGTCTGACCAACCCGGGTTTGAATTTTCACACTGGCACTTACTTGCTGTTTGGTCTTGAATATTAAAATTGTCTATAAGTTTAAATTTTTTCATCTGTAAAATGGGAATAATAAGCCTTAGTACCTAGGATCAGGGTGAGCAGAGAGAATTCATGGATTACACTCAGTACAGTGCCTGGAAAACAGCAAATAAAGTGGAAGCTATGGTCATTAATTATTCACCATCTGAAGCTTCACCTACTTTGTAAAGGTGTCCTTGAAAAAAATGCCTAAACACACACACAGAGTCCTTGGTAGCTCTATCCACCCAAGTACACATCTAGATTTTAATCATTACACGATACTGCAATTGCTTATTTATGTGTCTATAAAGATTTCCTTAAGGAAAGAGATGAGACCATGCCTCCATGTCCCCAATGCTTAGCATACAACCATGCATCATATGTATTTCTGGGTGAATGAATGAATGAAGCTACTGCATTTACCCAGTAATAAGGTAAGAAGAAGCTTCATTAGGATGGTTAGAATAGAAAGGAAGAGGGCCGGCCCGGTGGCGCACTGCTACAGTGCGCTGCTTGGGAGCGCGGCGGCGCTCCTGCCGAGGGTTCGGATCCCACATACAGACCGGTTCCCGCTCACTGGCTGAGCGAGGTGCGGGCGCAGCACCGAGGGTTGCGATCCCATTGCCGGTCCTGGTCCGGTACGGGCGCGACACTGAGGGTTGCAATCCATTGCCAGACACGAAAAAAGACAAAAAGGAAAAAAAAAGAATAGAAAGGAAGAGACAGGAGAGACATCTCACAAGGAAACTGATACTAGTTTGGGATACCAGCAGTAAAGGAATATTGTTCTGCAGAGGTTTCAAATGATAGTCAATTATAGATACCGTTCATCCAGAAAGCTCCTCTCTGAGGGTTTTCTAGGGAGGAAAGAGGGCAATGCTCACACATATGCTTAGAAAAGATTTTTTGGTTGTTTGGGTCTACATAGTCCTCTGAAATCAGTCCCATCTAAGGGCAGAGTATCTCCTGTGTGGAGGATACCGACATTAATAAAGCAAATGTAGTTTTAGCTAGGCCACAGCCCTGTAGTTTAAGGAATAGCCTAACTTTTTAGAATTGCACACACAAATGCTAAGCTTGGGAAAAACAGAAAACTTTCCCAGGACTAAAGTCTCTGTTATAAATTTAAAAAAAAAAAAAAAATTGTAACACAGCAAAAATGCTTGCTCTAAGGGCAGTCGTCCTTGGTGCAGCTAAACCTACTGATGGGAAAGTATGTGAGCTAAAATCTTCAAGGTTAATGGTTGGAGGATGTTCCACATCTTGCCGTCAGCTGTTTCTTTGAGCTTCTTGGGGAACTAAGTGTTGCCATGATGATTATCTCATTGTTCCTTTTGTAATCACCTGTGTTCCTTTTCTGTAACTTTCTTGCCTGGAGAATAAGAACTGAGAGAAAACCTCGTTTGGGGTTATTCCTAGGAATTCTTCTCTCTTGAAAGAATTGATCTTGGGATTAACCACTTCTGGGCCTCTCACTGCTCTGGAGAAATGGGCTTTGAGTAATCCTTTGCATCTCCATCACCCTGGGAGAGGTGACATCCTGGACATTACTCAAGGATAAGATGGAGTTGCCAAAGGAACTTTGGTCAAATCGAGAACCCTTATCTCCCTCTTCCCAGTTCTTAAGAATTCTAGCCTGTGTCTAGTCACTGCCTCTCAATCTTCACCACTCCATTTGGCTTATCGTCTTCTGCAGATCCTGCCCTCAGGAAGCCCTCCACTTACTCTCACTGAGACTTTTCTTTTGGCTCCATCCCTGCCTAATCTCTGAACTATGTCTACAAGAGGTACCTTGGCTTCAGTGCCACAGCCATCTCCTTACCACCATCCCACTTCACACCCTATTTCTGGAGTGTGGGCCTGGGCAATCTGCTCATCCAGGAAGAGTCTTAACCATTTTTACCATTTCAGGAGATAACTGGGGAAGCAAAAGCCAAGTAAACCAGCTTAGAAAGCAGATAAGAGGTTCTCTTGGACATGTGCGCCTAGAAACTCCCCCTCCCACCCTGCAAACCTGGGCTGGAGTAGATGAATAAGCCGTCTAAAAAGGCTGCAGTGATGTTCATACCTACACTCTGAGAAAGCCTGCCCAACAAGACATATGGTGACAAAATGCTACACTCAACTCCAGTCCCCAAGCCATCTTTCACAGCAATTGGGGTTAGTCACTAGAAGAGTAGGCCCACAGAGCAAGCCGTTGACTTTTATCTTTAGACTTCGGATGCTATTCATCAGCATCAATATTTTAGAACTTAATCGACTCAGCCCTAGTCTGAGTCCAGGATACCTACACCCCACAAGAACTCACCGCGTCCTGACAGCTGAGGACCTCCAAGATGCTGTTGAGTAACTCAACGCAGTACTTCTTCTCCTGCACCTGGTGCTGCATCTCGTCCTTCTGCTCCAGCAGCTCCTTTAGCTCTTTGGTGATGACGGGAAGCAGAATGTCCCGGCATTCTGGAAAGAAGGCAGGTGAGTGGCACGTGGGCATCCTCATTTCTAAATTACTATTATTATTATTATTATTAATTATACATATATATACATATATATATATACTTTTCCATTAAATAAATAATTCATGAATATATTCTCCTTAGAAAAAATTAAAATGGTAAAGATTAAGTTAAAATTTCCTTAGAACATCATTCACAATTCTGGTCCCTCCCCTAACCCCTATGACCCAGAAGCAGCCAGTTATTTTAATTTATATACATACATAAATATATAATTATATATATATATATCAGTATATAACTATATATATATATCGTGTAAAATATCTAGTATCATTTTGATTTTGCTTTTCATTTAAGTAATATACTGTGATTATAAACCATCAAGATCTTTTTTCATGATTTCACATACATATGTATCAGTATAAAATACATAGAGTGACATCTGTTTTTGTCTCCTTTTTTACAAAAGGGACCATGCTTTAGGTATTGCTCTGCACCTTGATTTCTTTCACTCACCAATATTTCTCAGAGCACTTTCTATGTTGTCATATAGAGGGACCAACTTAGTTATCTTTAACTGTTTTATAGTATTCTCTACTATCTGTTTATTTAGCCGTACCCCTATTTCATGGATATTATTCATTGGTATAAACAGTACAAAAATGAACAGACTTCCACTTGCATCCTGTGCACATTGACTTTCATTTTAAATAAATTAAAACTTTTTCAGAGAAGGGTATCTCTCTTGACATTGCTGTCTTGGAAAAATTCTGGAAGGTTCTGAAGTCCCACACAGCTTTGTCTCTACATTTCTTTTGAAAATAGAAAACCTTGAAAGAACAAATAAAATTTTTAAAATGTTTCAACCCACCCCCACCTGGATGCTGCTTGAGCTGAGATGGAAATCATATACATCAGGATCTCATTTTAATTCAATCCAACAAATAGATGTTGAATACCTTTGATGTGAAAGGCCCTGTTTTTCTAGAGGTACAGGGATAAGATGTGGTTCTTTCCCATTGGGTACTTAAAATCTGGCAGAGGTGATTACAGAAAAAGAAACAAACAAAAAGAATGAGCAATGGCAGAAGCTAGAATAAGATGAAGGTGGAAAGAGGCAGCAGATGTCTCTTGTTCTGTCAGCCCAACACCTGCACTCCCTTCTTCTGCACAGCACCCTGATTGCACTCTGGGGAGTCATCCTGCTGTGGGCTATAATCCTGGGGAAACTGCCATCAGGCTCTCTGCCTTCCTCTGGAAAAGGGCTAAGCACCTGACCCTAATTAGGATAGCCCCCCAAATCTAAATCTTGAGGGAATTTTAATAATAACTGCTAACATTCCTGGAATATACTGAGTGCTTACGATGTGCTAGGCACTGTTTTAAGTATCTTGCATGAATTATCTCAGTTAATCTTCCCAGTTACTCTAGGAGATACATTGTATTTCCCCATTCTGCTCATGAGAAAACAAAGGGACTTGCCATGTGTGCACAGCTAGTAAGCGGTGGATCCAGTCTGACTGTGCTCTTAACCACTATACAAAATGTCCTTCATGGAGCTTGGTTGTTATTACAGACGTGCCCTGAAGGGCTGCACTTGGGTGCAGGCTGCTCTCTCTCCAGAGCTATTCTGGGTTTCTCCTCTTCCGATGGCTGGTTCCTCAGCCTTTCCTTTGATTTCATGAAGTACTGTCTACCTCCCAAATACATTTCTTTTTACTAAAATTTATCAAAGTAGGTTTCTGTTGCTTACAACCAAAGAACCCCAACTGGTAGTCACAAAATGCCATGAGGGCTTCTGAAAAGAGAAATGATCTCTGTTTGGAAGGATCATGCAAAACTTTTAAGGCTCTGATAGAACTGTGTCCCTTCTCTAGGAGCCCCAATCTTAGTTTGTAATTAAATTCTAATTAGTGTAGTTAATGTCCATTCATCCCACCAAGGTGCAAACTCCATGAGAGCCAGACTAAATCTCAAGTGCCTTGAGTGAAAGGAAGAGGTAGCATTTAGGATGATCCTTGACAAGTGGCTAACATTGCCATAGGAAAAGTGGAGATTTAGAGAACAGTGGGTATTTTAGAGCACATAGATCTAGAGTAAGCGGAATATTCTCCTGGAAATAAAATAATGCGAGATAACACTATTTTTAAAAGTTCTTAGATGTAATAGGAGGTGTTAGTTTTACAGAAACAAAATTGTAGGCAACAAAAAATTTGATTCAGCTTTACTTAAAATTATTGATTAAATCACAGGCCAGAGGTTCAATTGTACTTAATGACAAATTTGGACTCAAGAAATTGTTGGCCTAAGGACTTTTGGGAGTACAAGACACTAGGTTAGCCATTACACTTGGTTTCGAGAGGTAAGGAAGAAGGTTGGAAAATATTTACATACAGATTACCATATCATTTAAGTTAAATCTATACTTAGTCCACATCTTGTCATCATAAAGTTGGGTTTTTGTCCAGATCTAGTTATTTGAAGGGGTAAAGAAGGTTCCTGCAGTGTTCATTCAAAAGTTTATTTTAAAAGTACTCTTCAAAAGGATGTTTTAACTTTGAAACACTTTGTTAGAGGAAATTATACATGCTGGAATGCCTATCATAGAGAAACTAGGTGAATTCTTCGTCACTGGAAGATGAACAACCTCGCCAACTTCATGGTACTTAACTTCCTAATTATACCTTCACTGATATTGTCATAATTAAACCTCACAAGAAGATAAGAATGGTTCATTCTCTTATTAAGTTAGATAAGGATTGTAAAGTCTTCCTCTTAAAACAGTAAAATAGGGGCCGGCCCGGTGGCGCACTGCTACAGTGCGCCGCTTGGGAGCACGGCGGCACTCCCGCCAAGGGTTCGGATCCCACATACAGACCGGCCGCTCACTGGCTGAGCGAGGTGCGGGTGCAACACCGAGGATTGCGATCCCGTTGCCGGTCCCAGTCCGGTACGGGCGCGACACTGAGGGTTGCGATCCGTTGCCGGTCACGAAAAAAGACAAAAAGGAAAAAAAAACAGTAAAATAAACAAGAGATTCTAACAAAAAAGATTTAAAACACAACAAAAAGTCTTGTTTTTCCACAGTTCTCTGGGCAAAAGGGAGTCACCAAAAGATGTGCCTTAAGGAGATTTGTGTCACTGCAGTATACAGGGTGGCTGGAGGAGGAAAAGCCCAGCAGGCAGAGACCCATGAAGATACCCATGAAGATGACCTTGCAGTGACTCAGTAATGAAATGACAATAAAAGTGCCGGGGTCCCCTCTAGATTCCCAGCTTCTGAGATAACATATTTGTCTTCTGCCGAAGCTAAAGATTTGATGAGACCTTGAAGGAAGGTGGTAAGGAACAGATCAAGAGTTTAAAATATAAGAAGACAATGATTTAAGGACTGAAATAGGCTTTCGTTGACTCAAGATTAAAAATCATTTAAAACTCTTCCCATCTGCAAAGTGAGACTCCTAGGACCTGCAGGAAAGAGATATATAAAGCAGATAAAGGGCTAACCCATTCATGCAGTTAATTAACTCATTCATTCATTCGGTCAGTCAGTCTACTACATTTATTGAGGACTCACTATATGCCAGTTACTATTCTGGGATGGAAGGAAATGACCAAGGGTTACTACCTGTCATAGTGACAGAGCCAACAGAGAAAAGAAGCAGACTTGAGTAGACAAAAACAAAACTAAACAAAAATCTTACTGCCTTTATCTCCTGGGGATACCACCCTCTTAGGAGCAGCCATAAAACAGATGTGTGGCATAACTGACGTCAGGTTTTTCCTTAAAAGTTCACGCTGTTTGTACTCTAGTTGAGATACCCCAGTTAGATCCTTTTATAAAGATATAAATCCAAAAGAAAAGTCCACTTGGGAGATTTTAGATATTAATGATCTCTTTGAGAAGTCACTGGACTTTAAATACTACTTAAAACTGAGCAAAATTAGTACATTCTCATGGAAAGGTCTACTAGTGAGTTCTCCATCCCCGGAAATATTTAAGCAGTAGGTAGTTGCCTATGGATAGAGATGATGAGAAGGTAAAGTATCAGCCAAAGGGTTGAACTGAATAATGGTTTTGACCCCATTCAAAATTCTAGGATTCCATAAAATATAGGTGTGGAGGAAGTGGCAGGAGAAGGGATATATTTGTCAGGTGGAAAGACTGTGGACATATGTGCATTGCTCACAGACCACTGAGGGGCTCTGGGAGCTGCAGACCAGGCGCCAGTAGAAGCAGTGGTTTATCGATCTGAAAGCCATCAGTTTTACAATTATCAAAACCAGCATCCCCATAGGGAGGAGGCTCATGGGGCTGAGAGTCAGCAAGATTTTCACTGAGGAAGCCATTAATAATGTGGTCTGTTTTTCAGAAAGTACTTTGTCATCTCTTCACCCACGATTTCTCAGAAATGTCTGGCTCCTCTGTTTTTAGATGAAATAATTTTTCTCATTTGTAAGTGGAGTTGTGAAATTATATTAGTCTGTAAAGCTTCAGGAAGCAGCGTTTCTAAACTGTTGCTTGATTGTCAAGCAAACAAACACAAGTGGTTTAAAAGATAAATATTGCAAAGCCTTAAATCAATCTTCATAGGCAGAGGTAATGAGAAGCAGAGAGCTGTGTACCCAGGCTGGGTCCTCGCCTCAGGTACACCGATGTCTGACAAAGGCTGGGAGATCTGCCACCAGGTGACAAGTCCCAACTGTAATTCAGACCAGCCACTGAGGAATCTGCAGAGCTACTCAACTCTTTGTATTTTAATCAAAAGGAGTTTTCTTTTGTCCAAATGACTGCAGATAGGAAAATGCAGTATTTCTGGGCTCTGGTTTCTCCCTTTTTCAAGAAAGTTTTGTCTATGGCAGTCGATGATACCTACCTGAATTCTTAGCCCTCTTGAAGTATAAATATGCTTTTGCAATTATTTCATGACTCAGGGACACTTTTTTCTCACTTGCTCTCCCCAATATCAGCCTCATGGAAAGAATGGAATGGAGATTCCTTGTCCACTCTGGAAAGCCACCTTGAAGTATATCAGGCCACAGCCACAAGCCCAGCTCCAGAGGGAAACACTCCTAAGAACTTTGTCTGAACTTGTCCTCTTCCCCACAAGTCTGCTCCTTCTCCTTTGCTCTCTCAGAGTGAAGACACCCCCAGTCGCACAGTCACCCAAGCAAACTTGGGTATCATCTTTGATTCTTTCCTCTATCTCCAGCATCCAACCCATCATAAAGTTACATCCGTCATGTCCCCGAGCCAACTTCCTCCATGTTCAGTGCCAAGTCTTCCAACTGACCTCCCTCCTCCCCACACAGGGGTCCCCTGCAGTCAGGAAATTCTTCAGTAGTTCCGTATTGCCCTCATTGTGGGGGGGGGGGAGTCTTAAACTCTCTGGCATAGCTGAGGGCGCCTTGTGAGAAGACCCTTCCTTTCCTCTCTACCTCCCTTTCTGTGTTCCAGCCAGGAGCTTTCCTTCTCCAGCTGCTGAAGTTTTGCACATTATTTTTTTTGCTTGGAATGCTCTTGTTCCACCCATCTTCACTGGAGTAACTTTCTTGCCTACTAGATCTTAATTTAGATATCAAACCCTCTAGGATAACATTCCTGACACCCCAACTCTGACTTGGGTCACTCTCCTGTGTTCATTTAGCACCCAGAAAATATATATATATTTTTAAAGATGACCAGTAAGGGGATCTCAACCCTTGACTTGGTGTTGTCAGCACCACGCTCACCCAGTGAGCAAACCCGCCATCCCTATATAGGATCCGAACCCGTGGCCTTGGTGTTATCAGCACCACACTCTCCCGAGTGAGCCACGGGCCAGCCCACCCAGAAAATATTTCTATCTTACCATTTATCACACTATGTGGTCATTGTCTCTATGATAGGACAATCAGTGAGATACTTGCTAGTATCCCAGAAATAAAGCTAAGGCCAAGTTGCAGACAAAAGGTGCTAATTACCCCACATTCAAAATTCAAATTGTCTCCAGTAGTTGGGGTACACCATCATCCCTCTGGGTTTTTTGAGAAGGACCGATTCAGTACCAGCCCTACACCAATTCATATGCACTTATCCCAGAACTGAGAGAGGGTAAGCAGAGGCTTTGGATATAACATAATATCCATAAAAAGATGCCAATACCCGTGTCCTCCCTGAAGCTCAGGTCAAGAGAGGGAGAACAAAGAATCACTCCTAAAATATATGAAGACAAAACTAGCACCTTATGTCCCTGCTAGGGAAATGTTTGCCAGTCCGTGAGCCCAGGTGTATCCTGGTCCCACCATCAGGATGAAGAGAGCTTAGACTATTCTGGAGTGTGGTGCATTGCGCTGTTCCATCCCCTTTCTTACCACGGGGAAGAGGATGACACGCAAACACTGTGTTTGTGTTGTAGTCTCAGTCACGTACTCAGTGTGGACCGACCCTTCTAAGCCTGACTGTGGCAGCCCACTCTTTCAATTTCATTCCACTCATAGCCATCCCCTTACTTTGTCACCAGCACAAGTTACTTGATGCTTCAATACCGTTCAATTTTTCACAGACTTTAAGGTGAAACTCATTTGGCTTTGGCCAAGTTTCTATTGACTAAAAGGCAAATTCAGCTCAGCTCAGCCCTCTTGGGGGACGGAGAGGGCCTGTGGCTCACCCAACCCTCCCCCAAAGGCCTTTTGGCATTCAGGGACACCCCTTGTTGAAACCCCCAATTCTCCCAGGCAAGGCTGAGCAATGTATACCCTGCTCTGCTCTGCATGGCTGATTTTCTCCCATTTGGTTTGGGGAGCATTTGCAGATGTCAGAGGCCACTTGGTTGGATCGATTAGACACAAAGGAGGACCTCCACAGACACAGCGCTAGTCTGATGGTTACCAATTTGTCCTCACAACCTCCCCTCTCCAGTCAATGTGTCACCAAGAAAACTAATTCCACCCACTGCAAAATCAATAACTACCCACAAAGTTCATATTCCAGATTGGGTTACAAGCCTTTTACAACTCTACTATCATTTCCCCCCAGTGCATTCCTCCCCAGCTCCCTGTGATTCACTTTCTTACCTCCCCAAAAACATGCCTCATTACAACATCCAGAATCATCACTAGCCCCCTCAGCCCACCTCTGCCGTGATGTGCACCTCCACTTTATGAACCCAGATGGCCAAAATGCATCTCCCCAGCTAAACAAATGCAGCTTGTTTAGAGACCATAGAATGCAGCAACTATTAAAATTGTCTTCAGGTATCTTAGAGGGGAGAAAATATAATTAGGCAGTAAATCCTTAAGATGAATCGTACTTCCAGAACTTTATTCCAGATACCCATTTTAAGTCCAAACCAAGCCCTTGCTTTTACCATATATCCTTTATATTTAATATAAGACATGATTTCACACTAAGCCTATAAGCAAATGCCCTATAATAAGTTGGCATATGCGTTCATAAGCATAGTGATGGGAGGAAGGGTGAATTGATACACAATTGCTGAAATTTTTCAGAGGATGTGAATATGCTTGTGTCCAAAAAAGGTTACACTGATTATAAATATAATTTGAAAGCTCTCATAGTGTATATGCAATATATTTATATCCTTAAACATATATATGTTTAAATATGTGCGTGTGTGTATACACACACCCATACGTACATCTATGCAAGGGTACTTCAAGAAGTTTGTGGAAAAATAGAATTAAGAGACAATATAAATCTTTCCATGAACGTTCTAAAGTACCCTTGTACATACATGTACAGTCATACACATACAGTCAGTGAGTTCTCATTGTGACAGGCGCTGTTCTCGTGGACATTGTACTCTAGTGGGGTGTTATAAAAAATTAAATAAAGGAGACAATAGTTGTTTAGGTTGGATTCTCCTGGAGCACACTCTGAGATGAGGCTTGGGTGAAGGTGACTTATTAGGAGGTGTTCCCGAAAAAACTGGAAGAGGAGCGAGAGGGCGGCCATAGAGGGAGGAGGCAGAGCAGGTACGAAATCCAAGCAAGCCTCACAGAAGGTAACTATTGGGCTCAATCTCGCAGGGAGCTCTGGAGACAGGGTAGGCCACAGGGGCAAAGGACGTGGAGTATTTAGACCCAGGGGATGGATGTCCAAGCGCTTCTCGTGTTTCCTGTTGTATTAGTCCGTTTACGTTGCATATAAAAAGGACACGGAACTGGGTGATTTATCAAGAAAATGAAATTTATCGCTTACAGTTTCTGAGGCTGGGGAATCGAAAGCCCATCTGGTGGTGGTGACAGTGACCCAGGGATCTCACACTGCAAGATGGCGGAGAAGAGAGAGCAGAGAGAGAGAGACAGACTCTCCTCTTCTTTTAAAGCCCTCACAACCATGCCCCTGACCACCATTTTTAATCCATTCACTACTACATGGTCCTACAACCCAATCACCTCTTCAAGTCTCCACCTTTCAATTACCGTAATAGGATTTCCCACCCTCTTGATAGTCACAGTGGGGTCCAAGTTTCTAACACATAAAACTTGGGGGACACAATTCAAGCTTCGATGAGTTTTGGGGGGACATAATTCAATCCACTACATTCCACCCCTGGATACCCAAAACTCATGTCTTTCCACGTGCAAATACATTCATTTCATCCCCCAAATCTTAACTTGTTTCAACTCAAAAGTCCAAAGTTCGGGCCGGCCCGGTGGCGCACTGGATAAGTGCGCCGCTTGGGAAGCGCGGCGGCCCTCCCGCCCGAGGGTTCGGATCCCACATACAGACCGGTTCCCGCTCACTGGAGGAGCGAGGCGTGGGAGCAACACCGAGGGTTGCAATCCCGTTGCCGGTCCCCGGTCTGGTATGGGGGCAACACTGAGGGTTGCGATCCGTTGCCGGACACAGAAAAAGACAAAAAAGACAAAAAAAAAAAAAAGTCCAAAGTTCAAAGTCCCAGGTGTGAAATCAATACAAGTTATCTACTTCCAAGATACAATGGTGGGACTAACATAGGGTACATATTCCCAGTCCAAAAGTGAGAAATAGGATAAAAGAAAAGTGTAACAGGTCCCAAACAAGTCCAAAACCCAGCAGGGCAGGCATTAAATCTCAAAGCTGGCAAATCAGATACCTTGACTCCATGTTCCACCTCCTCTGCATGCTGGTGTGGGGGTTGGGTCCCCAAGTCCTTGGGCAGCTCCATTCCTATGGCTTTCCTGGTCGCAAGTCACACTTCAGCTCTCCCAGGCTGTCGTTCCACTCTGGTAGCTCCGGAAGTATGGGGTCTCCATGGCAGTCCTGCTCTCACAGCTTTACTAGACATGGCGCTGATGTGGTTTCTCTGCTGCACCCCTGACCCCATGTTTCCCCTTAGCATTGCTCTAGTGAAGGTTGTCTGCGGTGACTCTGCCCCTGTGACAGATCTCTTCCTGGGTTCCCAAACTTTTCCATACGTCCTTTGAAATCTGGGTGGAGGCTCCCAAGCTAACACAGCTCTAGCATTCTGCAAGCCTGCAGTCCTAACACCACGTGGATGCCACCAAGGCGTCCAGCTTGTACTTTACAAAGTTGTACATCCAGCCACACCTGGGGCCAACTTAGCCACAGCTGTAGTAACCAAAGCAGCTGGGGTGCTAGTGCTGGAAGCAGCTTTCCAAGATAGTCCCAAGGAGTGAAGCCATGGAGGGGCCTCCTCAAGCCTGTTCCCTAAGACATTCTGTCTCCCTAGGCCTCTGGGCCTGAAATTGAAGGGTTGATCCCAGAGGCTTCTGCAATGCCTTCAGGGCCTTTTCCCCCTTCTCTTGATAATCCCATTCTTTTGTGTTAATCTTCTTAGTACCATTGATTTTTTCTTCTGAAAATGCTCTCTGCTTCTCTACCTCATGGCCTGGCTGCAAATTTGCCAAATCTTTACACTCTGCTTCCCTTTTAAATTCTGGTTTTATGTCATGCCTTTGCCACCGTAACTCAGAGTAGGCTGTTACAAGTAGCCATACAGCTTCCTTAATGCTTTGCTGCTTAGAAATTCCTTTCACCATTTAGTCTGGTTCCCAAGTCTTAAGTTCCAACTTCCACAAAGTCCTAGGGCATGGACACAATGCAGCCAAGTTCCTTGCCAGTTCACACAGCAACTTTGCTGCTTAGAAATTCCTTTCACCATTTAGTCTGGTTCCCAAGTCTTAAGTTCCAACTTCCACAAAGTCCTAGGGCATGGACACAATGCAGCCAAGTTCCTTGCCAGTTCACACAGCAAGGGGGAGCTTTGCCACAGTTTCCAATAAACTCCTTCTTACTTCCAAACTTTCCCTTGTCTTTTTGTCTTCTTCTGAGTCCTTCAAACTCCTCCAACCTTTGCCTAACATCCAGTTCCAAAGCCGCATCCACATTTTCAAGTACTTGTTATAAGTAATACCCCACTTCTCTGGTACCAATTTTCTGTATTAGTCTGTTTATGTTGCTTATAACAAAATATTTGGAACTGGGTGTCTAGCACCAGACCCTTCACATACCGGGTGGGGTCACCAGACCCCTCACATGCCAGACTGGGTCACCAGACCCCTTTGTGCAGGTCTATGAGCTAGGTAACTGGCCAAAAGTTCCCTGGAGCCACAGGTCGGAAAGCATGGCTGCACCAGGGAGATGCCCAAGGCCAACGCCCGCCGGCCTGCTTCACCAAACTCTCTCTCTCTCTTTCTCTCTCTCTCTCTCTCTCTCCCCCCTGTCTTCTCTCTCTGTCTCTCTGTCTCTCTCTCTCTCAAGAACACAAGAATAGCAACAAAACTAAAAAGATACATTGACACGCATGCACACTAACTCCACACACACACACACACACACACACACACAATTTGTTTACAAAAAATGCTGAACCACACCCAACTGGACCCGAGGCGAGGGCCCTGACCAAACTATTCTATTTTCCCAACACTGGGTAATTTATAAAGAAAATGAAATTTATTGCTTACAGTTTCTGAGGCTGGGAAGTGCAAAGTCCATCTGGTGGTGGTGACAGTGACCCAGGAGTCTCACATCGCAAGATGGTGGAAGCAGAGAAAGCAGAGTAGACAGAAAGAGAGAGAGAGAGAGAGACTCTCCTCTTCTTTTAAAGCCCTTAGAACCACACCCCTGACCACCATTTTTAATTCATTCACTACTGCATGGTCCTACAATCCAATCACCTCTTCAAGGCTCCACCTTTCAATTACCAAATAGGATTTCCCACCCTCTTGACAGTCACAGTGGGGGCTAAGTTTCTAATACATAAAACTTGGGGGACACAATTCAAGCTTCAATGAATTTTGGGGGGACATAATTCAATCCACTACACCTGTGCACATGCAATGTAGGCTCCCACAGCCTGAGGATAGCCCTAGGAGGCCGATGCCAACTGTTGGGAGTGAAAGTCCTCCTGGGCACAGCCCTGAAAGCTGATACTGCAACAACGAATCCTGGTAACTCACAGCAAGACAACAAGCCAGGCACCATAATAAAGAGAGTCTGGGGGACTGGGAAGACCTTTTCATATGGGGCCATCAAGGAAGGCCTCTCTGAGATGGAGAAACTTGAGCCAAGACTTGAAGGGCGAGAAGAGAACAGCATGCAAACACCCCAGGGAAGAATATACCAGGCAGAGGAAATGGCATGTAAAAGCCCTGGGCTGAAAATCTGCTTAATCCGCTGGAATCCTGAGGAGACAAGTGTGGCTGGATTGAAGGAAATAGGGGATTATAACATGAGACAACACACTTGGAAAGGCTGGCTGGGGCCAGGTTTCCTCAGGCCCTATGGCCCACGGTAAGGAGTTTGATTACTGGGTAGAGATAAACATTTTTTATTTTGTGTTTTCAATGGGGTTGAGGGAGTCCTAGAAAGAAAGGCAGAAGAGCACTGAGGAGGCTTTTCGTGGAGGGTAAAAAGGAGTCTAATGCTTATTGAGCCCTCACTGTCTACTAGGCATTCTCTCTATGAAGTATATCACTATACCCATTTTATGGATGAGGGAACCAGAGCTCAGAGAGGTTCAGTGACGCTAGTAAGTGGCAGAGCTGATTTACACCCAGAAAATGTGCTTTCAGAGCCCTGTTCACGTCTGCTAAGCTATCTTGCCTCCTTACTGTAACAATGCAGTGAGAGACGATGAAAGCTTAGTCAGTTTGTAGCAGTAGAGACAGAGGGAAGTGGACAGACTTGGGTTATAGTTTGGAGGCAGAGTCCACAGGACTTGCTGATGAATTAGATGTGCTATATGCATATGTAAGTACATGTTTTTTTAAGCATTTGAGTGAGAGAGCAATAGATTCATTTTAGGGTTTATCAAATTAGGATCTAATCCTGGAGACCTTTTCATTGCCTCAACTAGCAAGTAATGAAAGACTCTCAGCAACGTTTCTCTGATGGTATGAAGTGGCCGCAGAAATGGTCTATCATCACCCCTTCTGAAAGCTATTAGGACGTAATGGGTATGTTCTGAAAGGTACTTGCACCTTTAGTTACCCCATCGCACTTTCCTGCAACTGCTGACTGGTCTCCTCACTGCCAGCTCGCTCGTTAAACCACAGTTCATCTCTGTAGAAAGTGCTTTTAGGAAAATAAAGATGTAGATATGGCCAATTGAGTTGTGACCCCAAATTTGATTTGATCCCTAATGCTCAGAATGAATGCATTCATGATGCCACACCAGATAAGTGAGAGTGGCCTGTTAGAAGACTGTGTCTCACCCACTTCCTGACCCTGGTGGATGAAAGGAGAAGCAAACAAAAAAGCTTGGGGCTGAACCAAGGTGTCTCTGTACTGGTTAATCCTGGCAATCTTTAAAGAAGGAATCCTAGGAAAGCAATGTGCTCCATTTCAAACATGCAAGAGGGGAAATGAGTTAAGTAGGTTTTTGACTGTGAAGAGCTGTGTTTCATATCCTTCAACCCCATCTGGTTCCAATTCAGTGACATCTGGAATTCACATCAATGTGTAAGCACTCAGGACACCTATGAAAGTGGTCAGTACCACCCACGCCCCTCCAGAGCTGACCATCCCTGACCCACTGCCTCTCTCTGCACCACACTACACAGAATCCCTTAGTCCCTTTACCCCAGGCCTTGACCCCCTCGGAGACTCACGGAATTCCCTGGCTTCTGAGTCCCAATCTTTAGTTAACCAGGAACTCTTCACCTTGAACTCTTCATGAGCTAATCTGTGGTCACATACTCTTATAGGCTTCTCTTAGCAGTTGGAGTCATTATGACAGATGTATTTTAATAAGGGACAGAAACTATTGGGAGTGAAAGGGAGTGGGAGAGAAAAATATTGATTACAAGAGATAAGCAATGGATGTTGATCTCCTACTGGGTTCTAGGCACCATGCTGGGAACTTATTTAATCCTTCTATAGGTTGCACTGTCCCCATTTTACAGATGAGAAAACAGAAGCTCCAATCAGCTTGCCCAGGTCCACCTGGCTAGCATGTATACAACAGAGGCAAGGCTCCAATGCACACCTGTCTGAGACGAGTGCGAGGCAATTATGACCAGCTCCTGGACTCTGCAAGCTTGAGGCAGCCTTTGAATTTGCTGGCCTTAAGAAGAAAATCCAAGATCTTGGTTGGTTGGTTTGTTTAATGGTTGGTTGGTGTTTGTTGTTTTATGAAGGTTCAATCCCAGGGGAGTAAAAAAAATTTTTTAAATCCTAATTCTAGGATCAAACAACCATGAGCATTAGCCAACTCAGTGATTTAGTCTTTAGTCTGGTCACTCACTTCTATCATTTTTTTAATTCAACTGTAATTGGCTGAGCTGTTCCATGTCACTGCAGTTAGCTAGCAAACAGCAACTGTGACCTTCAAACTGTTTGCTACCTTTTCCCCTGTAGACAGTGAGAGCCTGGGATAAGATATCCAGTCTCAATTAAGTCATGTCTCCTACAGTTCCTAGCACAATGCCTGTCACACAGTAGGATCCTAATAAGTGTTAGGTGAACAAAATTAGTGTTGGCTGATGTCAGAGAGGAGCCTGTCTGCCTGCACTTTCAGAAACTCAGAATCGAACTCTGTTCAGTGTTGGGTTATGTTGATATTCATTATTCTTTGCTGTCCTTGAGGAAACCAGATGGCAGTGTCTGGGGCAGGGGATGGGGGACGTTTAAGGAGGAGAACTGTGTGTGTTTCTTCACCACCTCCCCTGAGCGGTCCTTCTAGCAATATCTTCTCATGTTTGGCTTTCCCTCGTCACAGAGGAAGGTACAGGGAAGTGGATAGAGCTTTGAATTAAGGGTAGAAAGACTTATGTTTGAATCTCAGCCTCACTACTGCCAAGCTGTGTAACCTTGGATAGGTCACTTCACTTCTCTTCCTTCAGAAACTGGGATTAGAATGAATGCTTCTTTTATAGGAATATCAAAATAAAACACGATACAAACTCAGTTGCAGTTTTTAAGTGCAACGAGGTATTGCAATCTGATACTATGCCTAAGAACTTTTTGAGTCCAAAGCAGAACACGTTGAAATTTCAGTTTCCTTCTGCTGTGGCTAATTTATATACTTTACAAAACACCTGCTGGACATGCTGGAATGAAACAGACCTGAAGCTATTGTCTGCATCGTTCAAACAAAGTACACTTTTGTCTGAAATAACAAACTCAGAGAATTGAGTTCCAAGAGGTGGGTACAAATTGAAATGATTGGGATATATGCGTCAGATTTTCATTGTCCCTTTTGTATGTGGATAGACTGAAGGAAGGCTCAGGCAATCTCACTCTGAATCTTTTTACATTTCTGTTTGCAACTTAGAATAATAATACCACTTACTGACAATCCTCAAGCGGCACACAAACAATCCTATATCACTGCCATCACAAAACCTACAAGTACCAAAAAGAACAAAACCTAAAAGCAATCAATATGAGCAGCTAACATTCCATTTCTGGGAAAAGCGCACATTAAAAGCCTCTTGTTTACCTTATAAGGCCCTTCGTTTCAGAGAATTAAATGAGAAAATTCTTCTGGATTCAAGCATTAGCAAAATGGAATGGTTGTGTAATTGTTTCCAATCATCATCTGACTCTCTCCTGCCCTCACCTTCCCCACATTAGCTCCAAAGGAGAGGAGGCTGGGGCTCTTCTCATTTACAGCACCACACATCTAAAACATCATGTTGTTTATTACAAAGGGAAAACCGAGGAGTGTAGCGTATTTCAAAACAAGCTGAAGGACTGGAAGCAAACTTCAAAGAGGAAGGGGAAAAAAAAAAAAAACCAAAAAAAAAAGAAAAACACTGCCATTTTCCTCCCTATAAATAAAAATGGAAATAGGAAGAATTTATCCTCTGGCCCAGTTTTCTTTTCTAACAGCACTCAGCTAAGAAGGTGGAGAGCAGAGACAGCCCTGAGGGGCAGGGGCTCTTGCAGGCTTCATTTTTCCACTTATGCAAAAAAGCCACCATGAGCCCTCTCCTGGAAGGCCCAGAGTTTTAAAAACTGAATCACACACTTAGTCCCAATATTTAAAGAGGAGCAAAGAGATTCTGCTGGGACTGTAAAGCAATAGGAGAGGAACTGGGGTAAGTGTGAGATAAAGGAAGTAAAGAGAATAAACATCAGTCAACGACATGCAATGAGCTCTCTGTACAAAGGCAGGACAGTATATGGACCTTACCTTGGGGCAGTCCAAGTGTAATAAACAAAAGAACCAGCCAATTGACAGGAACAGTATAAAAAACACATACCATGGGACATAATGCATTTCCAATTACGTTCAGTCTCCACCAATGAACCTCAACCTGTACTTATATGAAATTGATATTACTATTTTATTTGGGGCATCACTTGTTTGTGTCTTTATTATTAGTTATACGTATTTCTTTATATGCTATCTTAGTCCAAAAAAGAATAAAAAAGGAAAGAAAATGACATGCCAGTGTAAAAATTAACATGGGCTCCAAATGCCCTTGTCAAGACAATAACAAAAATTATCCACATTCTAGAGTTTGTTGATCATTAAGGTAAAAGAAAACCCATTCCAGAAACACAGCTTTTTTTCTGGCACTAAATTCTTAAAGACATTTTTTCAGATTGAGCTATGTCAATGGTCTACATTAAGTTTGGTAGTGATTAGCTGTTCTTGACATGAAATTGTGGAATTTTAGCCTAAAAAGAATCAGAGAGAAGCTAATGGTTTCAAACCATTTGACTCTGTTATGGGCTCATGTGAAGCATGAAAAAAATTAAGGAAGGAGGTTTTATGACTGTGTGCTTGTCCTTACATGGCACTTTCATTCATCAATCCATGGGAACAAATACATATAGAGTGCCTACTAGATGTCAAGCATCATATATGACACCGGGGTGTACAGGACCAGACTTTGGGTGATGGAGAAAGCAGTTACCAGATTCAAGGCATATATGAGAAAGAGTCAGTGACTTTAGTGATTGATTGAAAGAGAAAAATGAGGAACAATTAGATTTGAGGGCTAGATCTGAATGTCTGCCAGAAAGATCATGGAAGAGGAGAAGGTTTTCATGAAAAGAATGAATACAGTTTTGGAAATGATGGGTTTAAGTACCTTTGAGTACTGGTATGACATCCAAATGGAGACATCACAGGGACAGGTGGCTAAGTACATGTGAAAATCATCGAGTACAAATGGGTAAGCATTAATGCAACTACACGAAACACACATTGAACATGGATGCCTCTCAGAACAAATAATTTACAACGGGAACTTGCAGGGCAATTAGCAGAGAGTGGCTCTTTAAGTTTATCTGGTGGTGATCATGAAGATCATAACAAAATGAAAAGGAGAAGGAGAAAAAGGAAGACAAGGAGGTAATAGAGGAAGAAAAGAAAGAGGAAGAGAGGAGAGAGAAGGTGGAGGAAGATAGGAAAGACAAGGAAGAGGAGGAAGAGACGGCACAGTAGAGACGGGAAGGCACCAACAACCGAGGCACGAACGAGGGCTGCTGGGGTGTGCGAACACGGGGACGAGGGAGCTGAAAGGGGCTCAGGAGCATGAGGGATTTTCACTGGAAATTTTTAGACCATCACTGGGACAAGGTTTAGACAGAGGCCAAAGGTGGTTAAGCAGCCTGACTGCCACCTGTCTGAGGCATCTGACCAATGTTTGTCCACACTGTCACTTCAAGTAGTGCCTGTTGAGTGGGTGCTGGAAAGCAGGATCTTCTGGGAATACCAGCCAGTGACTGTTTCTAGAGCACCGATGATGTCCCTGACTGTCCAAGGTCTTTTCCCTCTAGGACTCTCCACTAGTGCTGCCTACAGCCCGCTAGCCCAAGACAAGGCAAAACGATAAACCGGACTACGGAGAAGAGGACTGCCCACCATTGAGGAGGCTCCATTCTCGTTCCTCTGATGCTCTTAATAAGTCATAGTCCCCATGATAAGTGCTGTATAGTTAACAGTTGAGTAGAGTGGAGTAGAAGTCAAGACCATGAATCTCAGTTACTGTCTGTGTGATTGTGGTCAAATCACTAAATCTCTCTACGTCTTTGTTTATCTGTAAAGTGGTCATAATAGCAGCACCTCCCTAAGCAAGGTTGTGAGAATGAAATAAGGTAATAAACACACAGCAGTTAGGGCACTGCACCTGGCCCATGGTAAGCCCTATAAAAGTGTAAGTTATTATTACTTAATTTTTAAAATATCCATATGTAACTTTCTGGGTAATAAAATTATGCTATATCTTGTCCTCATAAGAGGAAGCTAAAAAACTAAACAAATAAATTTTAAAAAAAGAAAGATGACAATCACAATCATTAGTTGAACTTTTAAGAGGAGAGAACAGAACTGAAGCTACTAGAGGTGGGAAAGGGGGAGGGAGGGTTAACAAGAAATGGGTAAAGGACCACAAAAAATGATTACATTGTATAATGTTGAATATACTGATTATCCTGATTTGAGCATCACATTGCACACAGGTATTGATATTCAACACTGTACCCCACAGATATGTACAATCGATTATGTTTCAGCTTAAAAAATGCTATATCTTGATATGGGTGATAGTTACGTGGATGTGTACATATGTAAAAATTCACCATGCACTTAAGATCTGTGCATTTTACTACACATAAATTATACTAAAATTGTATATGTGTGTATATATATATATATATATATGTACACACACTGTAAGGTAGGTATTATTATTTTCCTTATTCAACAGGTGCAAACAGTGAGACTTGAGGAAGTCAGGTAGATTGCCCAAGGTGTTGCCCCAGGATTCACACTCAAGCATTTCGACTCCAGAGCCTGTGTTCTTAAAGACTGGGCTGGATAGGTTCCCCTGCCAGCTGGGCCTTGGTCCTTGATAGGGAGCAGGATGACAAAGAGTTACCCAAAGGTACTGCCCCAAGCTCTACTTGGAGAATCTACTGCCATCAAGAGACAGTGTCTCTTCCCTCACCTCTCCCATTCTTCCTCCCACCTTCCATCCTCTTCTCATCTCAGCTCAGTTCCATTTTCTCATTGACTATTAAAACCAAGATCTCTGCCACACGACAATGTGGCTGGTGATAAAGGACACACATTCCAGCAGGGAAACACCCAGCAGAGGACTGACAGTAACTAAGGACTGAAGGGAACACACCCCAAGCTCCCAAGACTCCTCAGGGGCCAAAAATGCCCCGCTACCAACTAAAGTGTGCCCACTTTAAATACACATGAAGCTCTTGCCAAGACAAAGAGCACCAACCAAAGAAAAGTGAATGGTCGTAATTTACAAGATACTGTGGAAATTAATTTTGTATGCCTCCTCCATTAGCCGTGTGTCTGAATTAACTTTAATATGCAAGTTATCGTGTTAATCTTTGATACTAAAAATGAATGGATCATCATTAACCTTCCCAGCCCTGAGTTAAGCAATGCAGTCTTTTTATTAGCGGTAATAGAAGTAGCATTATTTCTTGGCATCTCAGTACTCTACCTATCTGTATGCAGTTCCACAAGTCATTTTGTAAAATCTCTGCTGATTCAGAAGCCCATTTTTCAAACATTTGACTCTAACTGCCCATAAGTCACCAGAAGTTGACTCCACCTTCCTTTTTTTATTTTTTCCCCAGTTTCCTCTAAATGAGAATAAATTTTCCACAGAAGGAGCATTTCACAGAAAGTACATAATGGTCAGTGGAAGAAGGGACACAGGAAGAGGGGACAAGATGGACTTCTGTGTGACTTTTATGAAAGGCAAGCTCACCTGAGGCAAGCAGTGGCTGGTCTTCAGAGCTCCAGGATCCCTGGATTACTTAGTTTTAGCTAATAAGGAACTTCTGCTTCAGGGAGCAGGAAAACAGATTAAGCAATATTGGAAAATGACTGCTAAAGATAGAGGGAAAATCACCCAAATAGTGCAACCTAGCACATCTTCCTTTCCATGAATTCACTTGATATAGGTAAATCATAAGTAAAAAGACATATGTGGAAAGTTCTACACCCCATTTTGATGAATAACGTTAATACCCCTGTTCTATTTATTCTATACATACTAATCTTTAAAATATGATAAAAGTGGGAAAATGTTTGATAAATTGCCTTTTGCTATCTTTTTCTTCCATTCACACCTTCTAATGGAATAGTCAGATAATCCACAGCAAAAGAACTTCTTAGAAGGGTTTAAAAGATAAGAATAGGAGTACAGTCTAATATATAATCTTAAAATAGAGCATCAGTTCCTGAAAAATAATACTAGCTTTGTTTCTCAATAAATGCAACAGCATAAGTTTGTAATTTAAAATATAAGCAAAAATACCAACATGTTGAAACTGGATTGGATGCCAATCCTACTTTTTGGCTTGTAGGAAAGCTACCAATAATGAGATTATCAGTATATGAACTCCTCTTTGGTATATGTGTAGTTTTTATGTTCTCCTTCTAGATCTAATAATTGTTTTTTTGGCTGCTACATAAAAAATGACATGACATAAATAAGAAGGAAACTGGAATTCAGCCTTATCTATCCTCAAAGGGCTTAGGGCATTCAAAGGGCATAATCAAATAAAGTATTTTCCAGGCTTTAGTTAATCCTTATTTTTGCCAATGGAAGACCCACCATGTACTCTTTATAATTTACAACCTGCACTATTTTTTACTTATTACTTTTATAAAATAGATTTATTTTAATCTGCTTACATTTATCTTAAAAGAAAACTTTGCTACCTCCAATGGAAAACCAGTATCACTTGCCATAAATGGAACAGTAACAATTAGTACAATGAAAACAAAACACTTTTATTAAGTTCTAAGAGGAGCTAAAGCCTTAGGTCTACTCCCTTTATGTTATCAAAGGAGTTTAGAAGAGGAAGATTTAGGGCAAAATAGCAAAGGTATACAATCCTTGACATAATCAGGAAGATTGAAAGGAAGTTGA
Organism: Galeopterus variegatus; assembly: GCF_000696425.1. Taxonomy (NCBI): domain Eukaryota; kingdom Metazoa; phylum Chordata; class Mammalia; order Dermoptera; family Cynocephalidae; genus Galeopterus; species Galeopterus variegatus. The sequence continues at coordinate 110,363 of NW_007729911.1, forward strand.
AATAGAACAAATGATCTCTGCTTCTGCGATGCAGTACTTTATCTGTGCACCCCTGAAATTATCCTTCATGCCTAGGAAAATCATTTTGCATACTGTGGTATAGATCCACACTTTTAGAAACGTAAGTAAAAAGAAATCAAAATTGGGATTACTGGCTTCTAATCCCAGCTCTACCACTAACTCACGGTGTGACCTTGGGCAAGTCACAACCCCTCTTTGGACCAGTTTTCTTGGCTGTAAAATGAGGAGGTTGGATTAGGCAATCTCTGCAAGGAGTCACTCAACTCTACCTATCTGTGTTTTGTGAAGTCTTTAAACATGTTAAAAATATCTCCTCACCTAAAATGTGTGGTAAATTGCATTTGTCCTGTTATCTGAAAATCTTATCAGTAATAAATAGAAAAGCTTTGAAAAGATCAGCTATTTGGGGGAAAAAGAGCCTTTTGAAGATATCGTGCTGAAAAAAGTCAATGAAATTGACTGCAATCCATGCACAACAGAAGCTGACTTCCAAGGATATATGCCGGTGCCTCCCTGGACTTTGGAAGCCAGTGGACAAGGCGCTGCTTTCAATTGACCTTACAAACGACCACCTCATTGCCTGCCTGGGTCAGATAGTTTATGCCAGTTGAGTAAAAAAGGGTGCTGATTTCAAACTATCAGTTTTATCTCCCCTTTCCTAAGAGAGAAATAGATTGTGAGTGAAGGAAAAAAAAAAATAGAAAAATAGACCAGTAGTTAAAAATTAGCTAAGTATTTGCAAACTTGCTAATTTGCAAGATCTGGCACAGTTAAACAAGCTTCACCATGTGCAAAATAATGACAACAACCTACTTTATAAGGTTCATAAGAAATTATAAAAATTAACTATTATCATAATTATTGTGGTATATGTCCTCTTTCTCACAGTTTTTTTCCATGTCCTAGTGTTCTGAAAAAGTCAATTTAAGCAACATTTTATTTTTAATGCTCTACATTGGCTCCATCTTGGAACTGATAATATTATAAAATGAACATTATAACTATAAGTGAATAATTAAAATAAAAATAATAATTATACTAATTTTAAATTATCATTTATGGAGCATTTATTACCATATAGGGACTTTGCTTAGCATTAGTATTTCATTTAATATTCACATTAACCTAATTATTATCCCCATTTCACAGGTAAAGTAACCAAGAACCAAAGAAGTGGCATGACTTTTCCAAAGTCACTGATGAATACAACTCAGAGATTATGAAACAAAGTAAATAAACCCTGAAGTGCTTCTCCAGAACTCAAGTCTTTGGTAAGGAGATCATTCAGGAAACTATCTTTAATACATTTGGTGCCAAAGTCAAGCTTTAATAAAGGCTGCGTATTCACAATTTCTGAAGTTCTTTGATGTTCCTTTTATGTTTGTTTGCAATAATTTTTACATGTTTTAAACAACAAGAATGACTTTAAAATTATCTCTCTCCTCTGAAGTCTCATGGCAGTTTGCTTATATATCTACTATAAAATATTCATTCTGCATTATAATAAAGAGTGCCTTGTCTTACAAATAAAGCCAAGCTCCTTGAGGACATCACTATAGTTTTGTCATCTTCGTATTTTCTAAATGCCTACAAAATATACCAGAGGATCAACAAACATATTGCATCAGAAAACCTGTTCTAATCATTGCCTTTCTTTGTTAAAAAGGTGACTCCATCTATCCTGCTCAGAATTTGAGATGTCAGAGAAGCAGTTAAAGATATGTCTTAGGATAAAAGCAAAGACTTAGACCAAGGATTAAATTTAGGGATTATGAGCATCTTCATGGCATTGAACCACCAGAGTAGCTGAAATCCCCTAGGCAAAAACCGGCAGAGCAAAACTGAAACACAGCTGAGAACCAGAGCCCAGAACAGTTGTTGAATGAACTGAATTTCTCTACGCAGTATTTCCCCTTTCTCTGTGCGGCTCATTTCTGACCCACAGGCATAGAAATAAGGACCTAGAAATTTGCAACCACAAAGCAAGGTGTTCTGAGGATGGCCCCATTTCCTGAGATCAACCAAGAGGGGGGAAAAAAAAGACTATGGAGGGCTGCCCAGCGTTCTCCCCTAGGTTGGTAAGAGAAGGAGGAAGGAGTTGGATTTAGGTTGGGGAACAAAGAGTTGCAAGGAGCCTGGCTACAAGGAACAAGAGCAAGAAACAGCTATCTCTCCTGCTCACCCCCTACACCCCAGGGCAGTCCCTAGATGTGTGGGGGCAAGACCTCCTGATCAACTAGATGAGGAAGCAACACATCTGCTCAGGGACTCATTTTTTCCTTTTCCTGCTGAACCATTGTACAAGTCATTCTGCTGTTTACAGTCAGGTCTTACCCACTATCTGAGGAGTAATTGGGACCTGCTTGATTTCTCAGTATGGGTCTCCAGCAGACAGTAGAGTGCTGTGGTGAACTTCCTGTTACCTGGATTGTAATTGATTCTCAAACCTGCCACTGAAACCAGAGACGGAGCTCAGAATCTGCATAAGCCAAGAAACAAAACAAAGCATCCCACTGCAGACATAGGTTCTGGCAAATCTGGGACATGGCCAGGGGCAAGCCTGATGAAAAGCAATCTTTGGAGTCCCATGCAAACACTTGCATGGAGAGAAATGTCCACTTGCAAGTGGGGCAATGGTGTGCTGACTGCTGACCTTCTCCAGGGGAGTTGAAAGACAGTGGGGTCCCAGATCCCATGCCAGGAAACACAGACATAGCCTCCCAATGACTCACCATAGATTCACACACTACGGACTGTGTGGACAATACACTTCCCCAGATACATCTGAACACAATGAATCCTTTAGTGTCTTTTGTGTCAGGTTGACACCTGTGCCCTCAAAACCCCAGGATGGCAAAATACTTTTCAAGCAGTTTGAATAGTGCTTGAAGTTGCTGCCTCTTTTTCTATGCTGTCCTGGCAACACAGACTCGCTGACTACCAGAGATGGACAGGATCTTAGACATCCAACTCTCTGATCATACACATGAGAAATGGAGCCCAGAGAGGTTAAGTGGTTTGTCCAAGGTCACACAGCTTGTTAATAGCTTTCCTGGACTAGAGTTTAAATGCTCCAACTCTTAATGCAATTTTCTTCAAGAGATGATGTTACCTTCCTTCAATTAAGGCGCTTGATCCTTTGTCCTGGAAACACTTCTTGAGCACCTACACTTTACCTGAAATCAAGAAGCTGGTGCTGTGCAAGTACAAGGAAAATCTCAGAGAAGCAGAAGGAGAGTCCCCTCAGATGCAGAATATGTGGATTCTCATTGCATTTGTTTGGCTTATGATAAACCAAATATGAACAGGGAGGAACTCCCTACCTGAACAGAAGCTGTCAGCATAAGAGGCCCAGAGGTACTATATTGGGTACCAAATTCTTTTAATTCTCCATAGGAAGAAAACTTGACAACTTTCCAATCTGTTTGGGGGAGCCCACAAAGATTTCACTAGGAGAAGTTATGCTAGAATGACCCCACACACATTAAACACACACACTTTTATTGGGGAACAAGACTTAAAATTTCAAAAATCTATCAGACTCTAATCAAATCAGAGCTGGCTTTGTCCCTCTTGGGTAAAGAGAACCCTCTCCAGCAAACTGCGCTCAAGCTGGGAGGGAAAGAGCCAAGTGTTTCTTAGCACAATAATGGCAGGCCAATAGATCCAAAAGGATCACGGCCAAAGCCACATTAGTATGGGAAACATGCTTCCTCCAAATGAGATTAGACTGTACTGTGTCTGAGAAACAATAATGCTCACCTTGGCAATGTGTGCCTTACTTCTTAGATGACCCAGAAAGAAAATTGGTTGGAGCTCTCTCAGAGAGGGAAAATGAAATGGGATGAATTCCTACAGCCCACACTCTCTATGGGGCCTACAGGGAATCACCACACATACGCCACACCCTGGAGCCTAAGAGGACTGGGCAGAAGAGAGCCTCTCTGAGAACTAGCTGATGCCTGAAGCCGATGTGAGTTGTTCAGGCTTGAGAAGAGGACAAGGGGCAAGGTGGAAATTTTCAAGAGATGGGTTAAAGGCAGGAGATTTAAAGAAGGGGCTGCGTGGGGATAATGGGGGGGGGCGGTGACAAGCAGAACCCACCTGAACCTAAACCACCACCTATTCATCTTGCAAGTTCCTCCAGAAGGTGCCCTAGGAAATGACATCACTCCTGCTGAGGCAGGACAGAATAGGACACACCCCAGGGAGGCTGCTCATAAATATTTAGATGGGATAGACACTAGCCACCTCCTTGCTTTGCAGTTAATGAACCCAGAATGAGCTGACAAAAGCTTAACCACCCTACCCATCAGCATGCTGCACCTGGAACTTTGCAGTTTCCAAAAACCACCACACCTGCTCACTAGAAGGAACAGAAGTACAGACGCCACTATATGACCTTCCGCCTGTGATGCTAAACCAGGAAGGACAAAGTTAAGGGAAAAATGACCCCACTGTGCATAGCCAAAAACTTTAGAAACTCAGGGATGCATGACAGCAAGTTGATGAAACCTTGCATCAGCCTATTAGGCCTTCATTACTCTAGATCCTCCCTCATGGCCAAATATTCCTCCTCTTAGGATAGAGAAAAAACCCCATCCCCCAAACAGAATATAAACCCTCCCCCTAAGAATCCAGGGGGTTCCTCACTGGTGGAGGATGCCTGCACACTCTTCTGTGTGGACTTCTGCTTCACAATAACATCCTATTATTTGAATATTCCCTCTGCCTGTCCCTCTTCCTTTTCTTTCACTGTGTGGGTGCTCACCATGATGTGGACTCCACTCACTCCCATGAAAGATTTTCCTTCACAGTTTGACCAAGAATCTGAAACTGTCATTTGGTAACACTGCCACCACCACCAATGGCCCACACTGGCTCATTGAGAGACAGTGATATCTGACAGCCAACAATGGCAGAGATGTCCGCCAACCACTGGCACCAACATGGGCACAGGCAGTGACAGTGAAGTCCTCCATCACCTCCCTAAGGCACTGAGGTACACCCTTTGAACCAGGAAGAGAGAGGGCCACACTTCCAATGACAAAAGTTGGTGTGTGGGCAGAAAAAGTTGGACCAGAGCTGCTAGTCCTAACTCTTCTACTAACTAGCCTTGACAGATCCACTTAATCTTTCAGGGCCTTTTTTGCCTCCTCTGTAAAATGGACTGAGGTGGGGAGGGTGGTGCACCAGATAAATGTGTGTGTGTATGTGTGTGTTTTCACTGCATTTGTTTTTAATTTTTTTAATAGACTTTTTTTTAAAGAGCAGTTTTAGGTTCACAGCAAAATTGCACAGAAAGTACAGCGCTCCCATATACCTCCTGTCCCCACCCACACACAGTGTACCCCTCTATCAACATCCCTCATCAGAGCCACATCAATTTTTCACTTTATGCTATGTGAAATAAGCCAGGCATGGAAAGACAAGTACCACATACTTCTCTAAGCTTAGAACTTTATGCTTAAAATTTTCTTGGATGGGTAGATGGGATAGATAGATAGCCCATGCGTCTCTAGTAGAAGCAGGGGAAGTGGGCCTGCTTTGTTATGCACACAAGGGTGAAGCCTCTTCAAAGCTTCTCTGAACTGCTGAGTTTGAGTATCTCTGGGCAGCTGGTTGCTAATATTCCTTCCAGCTCAGACATTTGATATCCCCAGTGTGCTGAATTCTTTAGTATATACACACATATACAATCCTTAATGCAACTTGAAATAACTCTACTAGACAAGTAGGGCAGAGCAAGTGTTAATCCGTATCATTCTGCAGAAAGAGAAAGTTCAACAGAGCTGAGGTATCAGGAGCTGAAAGACGTTTCCTTCTTGACTTTGTGCCTACAATTTTGGGGGATTAAGTAAAAAAGAGAAGAGTGCATATGAGCACATTGCTTCCTTGCCATCCCAGTCCTTCAAAAGCCTTGAATACAGTCTAACAAATATTTATGAGTACAGTTATATTACTATTCACTACACAGAATGCTGGGGACACAGAAACAATTAAGTAACAGTATGGATGTTAAGAGCATGCGGTTAAATCCCAGCTTCCTGTCTTAAGTCTCAACTTCAGCACCTGCAAAAAGCAGATAATGACAGCCCCTGAAAGACAGTTTTAATATGAGGATTCATGAAAATAATGATATGTAGTTCTGATGAAATACAGTGCACCTCCGGCGTGTTAGTAAGCGCTCAGTAAATGTTAATTAAGAAGACTGGTCCCCACCATTGAGGAGGACTTGTTGCAATGGAAGTGCTGAGTGCTGCCACACGGGGTAACTCCAACCCTGAACCCTCTGTTTGTAGGTAGCTTAGTTCCACAAACCTCAGGGCGAAAGGGACCTGATATATTCCCTCTTCAAGCTTCTCACTTGAGAGGTGGGGAAAACGACAATGAGGGATGAGTTCACTCTCAGCTGGAATATATAGAAAACTGCAAAGCTGAGAATCTGGGTCTCCTGACTTCCAGTTCTGTGTTCTACTATATTATCAGATGATGACAAATAACAGTAATACTAGTAACAGTTACTGATAATGACACCCTGTATAATGAGCCCTTACTGAGTACCAGACCTCTCTATGCCTCTCACTGGCATCACCTCATTTAATGCTCACAATAAACTGATGAGGTCAGCACTCTAGATTTTTTCCATTTAGCAGATGAAGAATCGAACACTTCTAGAGGTGAAGTGTCCTGGTTAAGGTAACAAAATCAGGACATGATCCAGGCCCTTGTTCCGAACAACTGTCCCATGTTGTGCCCAGATCGGAAATGGGAAGTCTCTCCTCAAATAATTTTACCCTCTTTAGCTAAAGCCATAATTACAGTCTCATTTGCCTTTAGGTAATTGGCCTCCCTCTTTGCTCTGGTGTCTGGTTCCACTTGGGCAATTTCTCTAGCCTGGATGATGTCACACTCAGCAAAATTCACTTTGGCTGTCTGGGGCTAATGAGGGCTCTCAGTGTGGATTCATTTAAGTGCCAGGTATTGCAGAAAACGTCCACACACAGACACACCCCTTACCATCAAGGATGATGGTGTAGTTGTGAAAACATGTCCCTCCCAAATTGGATCATGTCACTCCAGCTCCTTACTCGAGGACAACACAATCTGCTTTACACTGAATCTATTGCCTAGGAAAGGAAAAAAAATCCTATGTGTAAGAGTGTGTGTGTGTGTGTGTGTGTGTGCATGTGTGTGTGTGTGTCCGTGAAGAGGAGGGAGAAAGGCTAACGAAAACCCTGGATGAGCACTGGGAAAACAGGATGAGATTCATGCCCAACAGTAAAAAAATAATGAGCAAAGAGGACAACGATTTGTCTATTAAAGCTATGAATTCTAGTCAGTTTTTCTAGCATGCAATGAAATGAACATAGTAAGAAAATATTGACATATTGTTGTACCACCTGTACAACAGAATCCTATGAAGTCCTTAAGAATAGAATGGGAAAATGTTCCCAGTAATTCTCAGTGAAAAAAGTAGATTACAAAGCTGGTAAAACAATATCCCAAATATATAAAATATACGCTACAAAAGAAAGGAAGAATAAACAATGGCTACCTCTAAATCATGAGATCACAGGCACATCTACATATTTCCAAATGTTCTACAATAAACTCACAATATTTTGATAATGTGAATTTCTACAAACAGTAAACATCATTTTCCCCAACTCTGAGCCAGCATCCCCAGGAGCATGCCTGGTAGAGTTTATGGTGTTGTCTGAGGTCCCCAAGAAGAAGGGAGTGTGATCAGGCAAGGATAGATCCTGAGTTTTCTTGAGCTCTGAGAGGCAGGGGTCTGCAGCTGTGACACTCCAAGGTCCCACAGACTGCTGTCCAGAGAGGGCTTATCTCATGCTCACTGTCCTTTACTGTTCAGCTGACATCCTGCCTCCTTCATAAACCTGTCCCGAACACTCTAAAAGCACTGTTATCACTGAATTCTGGTAATAGCCATTCTTGCAGGGTTATTTACAAATATAATAATTTTAAAAATTTACTATAAAATAAATTTATGATAAATTTATTAAAGCCCTGTAAACTCTCTAAATTATAAATTTACACCCAGAGGCTGCTGTCTTTGGTCCATATGTAGGTTTCATTCAGCCTGCATGTCATTTAAAAATAAATTGGTAGGTTTTACATAAAAACCTACTTGGGGGAACTTCTTTTTTAAAAAATGGGAAGATCAGGCAGCAGTGAGTCCACATTTCACAAGTCAACACTCAGTCAGTACTAACTCACTGCCATCCTATTTACCCAGGGCACGAACTCCAAACTCTTTCCCAGTTTTCACCACTCACTGCCGTCTCTCCTGCTTGAGCTGAGTGGCCATTGATCACTTCTACTCTTGTTTCCTTAGCAGTAGAGAACTATCTCTCTGTACACTTGTCTTTATCCAAGGTAGGGAAATGGAAGAATGACGAAATGGTTCTGTGTTTTAGGAAAAAATGAAAGAAATCACATTTCTTTGTGAAGTGAAGAAAGTTCCTACATGTTCAATAGGCAATTAGAAAATCTGTGCTGTGGGGCCGGCCCGGTGTTGCACTGCTACAGTGCGCAACTCCCGACGAGGGTTCGGATCCCGCATACAGACCGGTTCCCGCTCACTGGCTGAGCGAGGTGCAGGCGCAACACCAAGGGTTGCGATCCTGTTGCCGGTCCCGGTCCGGTACGGGCGCGACACTGAGGGTTGCAATATTTTGCCAGACACGAAAAAAGACAAAAAGGAAAAAAAAAAAAAAAAAAAAAATCTGTGCTGTGAAAATACAACTGAAAATAACATTAGGAATATCTATTTCATAAGATAAGGTTGTCCTATCACATCTCATAATAACTATGACCCTGTCCCTTCCCTCATTTGTATTATCTGCCTGGCCCATGTGGGCTCAAGTCTGAAGAGACCTTGGGGTAAATCCTTTCTCCCCCAACTGCAAGCTCCCTGGGGGTGGAAATCCTTCTGTTCTAGATGCCTTATAGCATGATTCAAAGAGCACACTGGGGGATCAGACAGACCTCAGGTGGAATGCTGGTCCCACCATGTGACTTGGCATGTAACCGTTGGCAAGTTTCTAAACCTCTCTAACCTACAGTTTCCTCGCCTTTTACGTTAAGGGTAGCAATACCTACACTTTACAAGAATGTCATGATAATTAAATGAGATAATGTGCAAAAAGCTTCACACAGGGCCTGGCACAAACTAATGATTAAATAAATGTTGGCCGTAAAATTATTTATTACTGTATTTCTTTTGTATTCTCCAAAGCATGGTGCTGCTACATTTTTAGTTTTTCAATAAATGCTACTTGAACTAAAATAAATCTGCAACTGTTTTTTAATTCAACTGTATTGTGATCTTAAGGAAATTTCCTTCTAGGCAGATGTTGGTGTGGTGGGAGAGGGGGCAGGAACATCAAAATCAAACTTAAATAGATCGATACAAAAGTCTCAGGACACTCTAAAAACCTGCCTCGCTGTAACTCAAACAATCCATGACTGTAATTCCACAGTGAAAACAAACAAAAAATATTTGGAGTAAACATATAACCTTATAAAGATCTGCATAAACTCTCTCATTATGTGTGTTTCCACTGGCACAAAGAATTATTCCAAAGTTGAAAACGAATCCCACAGACTGTGAATTGAAAGGTATGAACAGCATTTTCAGTTCTCTAGTTTTAATTAGGTAAACTATTACATATGTGTGTGTGTGTGTATATATATATACGTATATTTTCAGAAGAGTTCATTTGCATTGCCATTAAAAAGTAATCTGGGATTATTTTTCCCCCAATCAAATTGTACTTCATAATGTCCTTAAAAGCTGCTATTCTAACTATTTTTGGAAGTTCAAGAAAGATTTTTTTCTTTGATTTTATGCCCAATTTTTTTTTTTTACTTCAGCAAAAAAAAAAAAGACACTTTAATAAATCTCTGTTGGATTTGTTCTGCAGCTTATTAAATCACTGTCTTCTCTGATTCTGGATCTGAAGGTATCTTTCTGAGAATGAAGTCTGCGATCGGTCACATCGAAAATGGAAGCAAAGATGTGAGGGACAGCCCCTTCTCAGATCTCCAGAGCACAGAAAGGGCATTTTGGAGCTGGATGTGGCTTTGTAATACTGCAGTTGAGACGGCCAAAATGGCCTTCCTATTTGAAGATCTTTGATGCCTCTGAAAGCTCTGATGAGAAAAAACTTGAGTCCTTAAAACTCAATGGCACTTTTTTGAAGAAATGAAATTGGCTCCAGCACATAAATCTTTTGGACTTTTCCAGGGTTCTGAGCCTGGCATTACTAATGACTAGCTGTATGACCTTGAGAGCGTTCTGTGATTTTCTTTCATTCTTTTAACCTTCTGTAACATGGTCTCATTCCTTGCCCCTAGCTCAGGCAGGACATTTAGAAGTGTTGGGAGCAATATATGGGGAGGGGAGGGCTTTTTAGGCTCTAAATGGTACTACATGAAAAAGATTCAGAAATATTACTGCAGTTCAGAGGGCAATAAATCATAGATTTTCATTGTTGGTGGAGTTCTGGAAGATCCTGTTCTAGCTCATTATTTATAGTTTTACTTCAGAGGTTAAGTGACTTGCCCAAGATCACACAACTAGGCACTAAATGAGATAATGTACAAAAGTTGTTGGCGCAGTACCTAGTGCATCATAAGCACTCATTAAACATCCGCTGCTGTTGCTACTACTGGTGTGATTGTTGTTACTGTGATTCAGGTCTCCTTACTCCTGGTTCAGTGCTCTTTTTAGCAGATACATAAAGAAATAACAAGAAGGTTGCCCTATGAGCACAAGCAATTTCTTACCATGAGAAAAAGTATTTCTTTCATAACTGAGAAAGTGCAAGACTAGAGAAGGTACGGGCTATGTCTTGGCACATGTTGCCAGGATGCTAACATCACACTGGAGCCTAATATGGGGCTTGACTTGGGGAGAAGAGGCTATCCTTTTTCCTGATCTTCTGACCCTTCAGCCCTCAACACAAAGGACCTGCACATTGTGGACCAGGGATTGAATGCAGGCTACAGCAACTCTGCCCTCAGCCTCTGGGGAAGATCTATGTCCTGGAAAATCAAAATGACACCAGCATGGAGAAAGGAGAAACTGTCCAGCAGATGAAGCTGGGGAAAATGTATTAACAAATGAAAAAAAAAAAAAAAAAAAGGCAAAAAATCAGATTCCTATCTCACACCATATGCAGAATGTAAAACTTTGTAGATGGATTAAGGATTTATGTACGAAAAATGAAATTAAAAAACTCTTAGTAAAAATATAAGTGAATATCTTTTCAACTTGGGGATGGAGAAAGATTTCTTAAACAAAACACAAAAAGATTGATAGATTTATTTGTATTAAAAGTAAGAATTTCTATTTGTAAAAATGTATCTTAAATAAAATAGACAATTATAAATGGGGAGAAGAAATTCATTATACATAAAATCAGCAAAGGATAACTATGAAGAATATATTTAATATCCTACAAATCAATAAGAGAAATACAAACAACTCAATAGAAAAACAGGCAAAAGACATGAACAGACACACCACAGCAGTGAAACATAAGCAGCAAAGAAATCGAAGAGGTTTTCAGCATCACTGGTGATAGAGAAAATGCAAATCAAGATAGTGATGACATATTTTAAACCCATTTTATTGGCAAAAATTAAGAAGTGGGACAAAAATACCCAGTGTAGGAGAGAACATGGGTCCACAAGATCTCTCGTGCACTGCTGGTGGGAGTGTAAACCACTGCAGCCACCTTTGGAAAGCAGTTTAGATCCCCTCTGACCAGGCAAATCTACTAGTAAGTATACCCCAAAAGAGACTCTTGAACATGTCTTTTACAACAAAAGACATGTACAAGAATGTTCTCAGTAGCAGCGCTTACAATAGAAAAATTCTGAAACAGCCCAAGTGCCTGAAATTGAAAGCATGAATGAACAAACTGTGGTTTAATCACACAATGAAAATTTCTACAGTCAACAAAACAATGAACTTTAGCAATTTGTAATACGGATGAATCTTAGTTTAATATTGAATTAAAAAGTAAGTCTCCCCAAATTACCAACAGTTGGATACCTTTTTTACAAAGTTAAAATAACTAAAACTAGGAATACTATAACTACTAGGAATATATATATATATATAGTTGCAATAAAATTGCATGAAAAGGAAAGCAGTACAACAATTAATAAAAGATTCAAGAATGTGGTTACCAAGGTGGGGAAAGGCAGAACCACATGGTTATAGAAAAGTGATCGTTAACTTTCTGATTTCTGTTTTGTATGGTGAGTGCATGGATGCTTAATTTTTTACTAAAAATAATCAATTGAATATGTAAATAAATAAAAATAGGTCTTGGGCAGACCAGTGATGAGATGTATCATGAACCAAGGACCATGACTACTCCAGTTCTGTACAACTGAGATCCTTTCTTTTCTTTCTTTTTATAAGGGACACTGGCCATTGAATAGTGGTGTATTTTACTGCCAAGGTCCACAAACCATCCTCTGGGAGCTGGTATCAGTCAGTAAGACGATAAGCAGACTTGAACATAAAGAAGTAAAGCACATCCCTCACCCTTAAGACGTTCACTCCATCGGCACAGTGTTAAATGTCACGTGCAAGTTCACTCTACGCACTGTGGGAGCTGCCCCTCTCTGTCCCTCCTGCTTCCTTTCCTCCTCTCAGGCTCCCAGAGCTGTGCTTCTCAGTAGAGAGAAGGCAGGGGGCCACCTGCACCAGAATCCCCTTGAGGGCTGGTAACGTGCACATCCCTGTTTCCTCCCCAGATCTTCAGAGTCAGAATCTTTGGGGTAGGGTCCAGGATTCTGCAACTTTAACAAACTCCCCAGATGCATCTAAGCTGTGATCTCTGAACCTAAATGCCAGAGACAACAGGGAGGACATCCTGCAGGCATGATGACTGGTTTGGGTCTTCAAGGGATGAATAGGAGTTACCTGTTTACCTGTGTGCCTGGGGGTGTGGGAGAGGGACGGGGAGGTAGTAGAAGGTATTCTGGGCAGAATTACCTCTCTCAGAGGTTGAATGCCTTGTTTTGTTCCTGTTGTGAATCCAGGGTAATGTTTTGAACGTATTCAACTATCTACTGTCACATCTTCCCCATCACTCAGGTACCCCAGCAGCCTTTCTGTGTTTACAGCTCCAGGGAAGGGAGAGGAGGGAGGCCTCCTCCCAAAGGAAAAGACAGCATGGAGGGCAAGGGCTCCCTGCGCCCCACTGGTGTTGCCATCCTAAGCCTTAAGACATGTGCATTCCAACATCATCTCAAGGGCTAAAGTCCCAAAGGGAGTCATTTTAGATAAATCGAGGGAAAAGCTAAAAGCAGAGTCTTTCTTCTCTTTCCTATTTGAGACCCTGGGACATGGTCCTGGACACCATTTGGGAGAGACAGGGGGGACTGTTTTGAATCAGAAAGACTGGTTAAATCTAGAGCCATAAGATATCATTAACCGAAATTTTTAAGTTGCCACAGTACAAAGTGAAGTAGAAACTCAAAAAGTATATTTGATTAGATTAAAAACAAACAAAAATAAGAAACTTCATTTTCTTTGCACATGGAACGTGGTGCAGAAATCTGCAAACGTTCAACAGTTGTATCCTCTGTACCTCCCCAGGGCCTGACCTGCAGTAGGGACTGAGCCAAAATGCCTGAGACATCAGGAGGATTTCCTGCAGGTTTGACATCTGGTTTGGGTCTTAAGAGATGAATAGGAGTTACCTGTGTGCCTGGGGGTGAGGGAAGGGAATGGGGAGGCAGGAGAAGGTATTCTGGGGCGGTGTATGCAAAGAACAGGATTGTGCAAGGGAATGGTAGGTGCAGGAGAAATGAGGGGCCCTCAAGGAGGCTAGAGCAGGTCTTGAGAGGAGGAGGCTGTGTTCTCCTCACTGCCTTTTCCTTCAGCACAGCCTCAGCAGCCGAGCTGGGGGTCAACACTGCCAGTCTCCCGGCAGCCTGCTGACACCCCTGCTTGCTGTGATCTGAGAAGCTGCAGCCAACACAGGAAGTGCTGGCGCCAGCAAGAGTCCCATTCCCCTCCCAGGCGACGGTCCCTGCACACACCTGTCACAGAGTTAGTGCCTGGCATTTGAAACAGGAATGGAGAGGAGGAGGAAGGGAAGGAAGAAAGCAAAATCCCTCAAAGGGAAATGGTGAAGCACTTCTAACATGGAAAAGGAAGCATTTCCTACAAGAAAATAAACACCAATTTCTCTTTTGTATTCATTACAAGAATGGCATGGTATAGTGGAACGAAAATGGCTTTTGTTATTTAAATAACTTGTATTCAGGATCCAGCGCTAACACTTACTACCTGTGAGTGGCAGAGACAGCACTCATCAAATACTCTGTGTGCGTCCCTTCACATCCCAGATCCCCTGGCAGTTGGTTGGAAACAAGGGATGCATTCTGGACAATGGACTGTGGGTGGAATTGGCGGGGGTCACTTTCAGGCTGAAGTAGTTAAGAGCAGAACGGTTGTGTTTCCTTCCTCCCTCTCTTCCCTGCTGCAGAAAGGCCACATGTACCAGGTGGCATAACTTCAGGAGGGACAAAAGACATATGACCTCCACCAGACTTTGCATAAGAGAAAAATAAACCTTTACATTGTTAAACCATTGAGATTTGATTTGTCACCCCAGCATCACATAGCCAATACACTAATTAACTTGATACATTGTGAGATCTTTGGTCTCATTGGGATTACTTACTTTTCTAAGCCTCAATTTTCCCATCTATAAAATGGGGATAATAATACCTATGTCACTGGGTTGTTGTAAGAATTTAATATATGTTTATGTTCTATATAGTACCTGATACGTAGTTGACATTTAATAAATGTCTTTCCCTGTAAGATGCTGTTGATGTCATTATCATTCTTGCAGTTATTATTATTATACAATAGGTGCCTTTTAATAAGCAGCAACTGTATCTCAGGCACTCTGCCAGTTGTTTTATGTAAGTTATTGCATTTTTGTAGCTAAAGAAACTGAAGCTCAGGGAGGTTACTTGTTCAAAGGGACACAGCTGGTTAAATGATCAAGGCAGGATCAGAAATAAGGATGTCCTGAATCAAAAGTCCTTTATTCTAATGACGGCATTCCTAGTCACATTTTTCAGACATGGAACTGGAGGTCCAGAGATGTTACATAAGTTCACTAAGCAAAGTAATAACTACTGGAGTCAGAGGACTTTTCTCTATTCCCAGCCCAAGGCTGCTATGATATGATGATTGGAAAAGATAAGCCCCTTACAGCACTGGGTAGAATTATTTGTGGTTCTCTCCCCCAACAGTTGCCCAGCTCATCGTGAATTGCGAATTGAGGTCCCAGCAGCTCCAGATACTGTGGGTGACAGATAAGAGGGGGAAGAAAGCAGCTACGTCTTGATGAATGGGAAAACTGGATGTTTTATGCTCAGAGAACAGCTTCTCAAAAAAGTTTCCGATGAAAAAAACCACTAGCTTGAAAATCAGCATTGGAAGAGTTTACAAATCTCTGTCAGGTCTCCCTCTCTGTTTTGAAAGTTGAAGAGAAAAGCGAGCAATGTGGATCCTAAAGCAGTTTACACTGAACCAGATGGTGCATCTGATTAGCATCAGACGAAAAAGACTCTTTACTTAGAGATTAGGTTCTCATGGGGATGAATCTGTTCCAAAGGCACAGAAGGTCTGGTTTTCTCGTAGACTCCCTTTGGAGCTTTCTCGGGACATATCTATTCATCCTTTCTCCCATCCCCATCACCACGAGCAGGCAAGTCTGAGCTTGTGTTGGAGAAGACAGCAAATTGGTCTCTACAGATTTCTCAGTTCTCTTCTCTCTGGACCCTGAAGTCATTCACACAGAGCAAGCCATTCTGAGTGGGACCTTCATTGATGGTGATTCCTTACTCCCCCATACCCCAGGCTAATGAGCCACATCATGCCTTGGAGTCTGCACAGCAATCAGTGAGACCCATTCTGGGACTCTTCCCTTTTTACAGATGAGGACATTAAGACTGACAGCACTAAGTAACTCACTCAAGATCACAGGTCAAGTAAGAGGCTAATGGGGGCTAATTGCCTCCATAAAGGAAAACAAGAAAAAAAATTGTGTGTGTGTACGTGTATGTGTGTGTGTGCATTTAAATCATCAAAGAGTATGGCTTTCAAGTGTCCAAAACTATGTAACTATGTTAAGGCCTGTAGCAAGATAAACAATGAAGCGATAAACCACAAACATTTCATCCCGACCTATACTTCTTCTAGGCATACATAACATGAGCATTTGGAAAAGAGCGAAATAAAATAAAAATGGAAAGACGTATTCAAAGCCAGAAAGGGAAGCACATGTAGACAAAGGCCCTTTTATTCATTAAGTCCTGTGTTTCTCAACCCTCAGGAAAAACATGCAGCTTCCAAGGAAATAGGAAGCTTAGTTTAGGGTTATGTGCAACTATCAAACACAAGGGACTCCCTTCTTGTAAGGAATTTAAAGGCCACGTTAGAAGTTGGAATACTGCGGGGAGCAGCAGGAAAAACAAGCGCAACACCAATAATAACTTAGTATGGGACATTACGCTGAGCCCGACGCTGTGCTAAATACTTTAAATGCATCATCCCTCTCATTAACCAACACAGCCACCTTCTGAGACAGACACTAATATTACGATTCCCAATTTACAGATGAGTTTACTGAGGATCAGAGCAGTTAAGAAAATTGCCAATAGTCACATAGCTGATAAGGGACTGAACTAGGAATTAAACTGAGGTCTAGTATGATCCAAGAACCAGTGCCCTTAACCAGAAAACCCTTCTCCCACTTTTTCATAGGATCCTTCTGAAGACAGGCCAATAGGGTAGTCTGCCAAAAGCTCAGAAAATGCTTTAAAGCTTTCCGGCCCCTCTGCTTGATGTCAGTACAAATGTTCAAGACTGTGAGTACAAGCTAATGTCACCAACAATACTCCAGGCAATTTGCACATCTGGCAGTTAAATAAGTGTGAGCTCAAAGCAAATCATGTCCCTGAGGCACAGGACATTGCACAGAGAGAATAACACAGTGAATTTCATTACAGCTGAAACTTGGCCCGAGGAATCAAACTCACCTTATTTAAGGGTATAAAAAAGAGACACCCAAGAGCAATGGACACCCAGTGAGTGTATATGAATTCAGATTTTATTCATTTGGAACTTGAGGACTTAAGAAAGGGATGAGCTGAAGTTTCCCTTTGGGATTATTTTGGTTAAGAGGATTCACTTAGCAAATAAGGAGTAGGAGAGGAGTTACCATGAAGCCGAGTATTAGAGCACACTGCTTTCATGCATGAGCCAGGACTGGCTAGACTAATTATACGTTGCATCCTCTTTAAAATGGGTCCCCAAAGGGCACTTTGTCTGCCTATTGCTAGTCTCTGCATGTATTTAAAGGTAAGATTTTTGCATTTCCTTTGTAACTGTGTACAACACTAGGGCTGGCCTTCTGTCAGTTAATATTAATCGGAGAGTTTTTTCTGAATCTGAAATTCAGACACACAGCAGGATGGGAAAACAGCAGCTGTCTAGCCAGCCCTGTGATGATGCTAACACTCAGGGGCCACCTCCCAGTCTAGGAGATGTGCCTCCAGGAAAAGAATTATTCCCACTTCCAGGAAGCTAGAATTGACACCACATGCCCAGCCCAGGACTGTGCTAGTGCTCCATCTGCCCTTGTTGTTATGCCTGCCCCTGACAATGATGGCAGCTCGGAACAATGAAGGACAGCCATGTAGCCCTGCTCTCTGCTGCCTGTGTAGCACCAGATGTAGCTAGATCTGTCCTTGTCACATCCCTAGGACGGGACTCAATTTGTCTCTACAGTGACACCACCTGAAATCATGGGATGGGCTGCCAGGGCACGAAGAAGCAGGCATATTTCAAAGTTTTCAGACTGTGGGTAATTCATTTGGCTTTGGAAGTCAGAACTGTAAAAACACACACATTCCACTTTAAAAAGCCACAGTAATACAAGAAATGCAACAATATTTACCAGGATTAGTCTCCCATCACCTCATACAAACCAGCCTGCACAAACAAACCACGTATGCATTGGATTAATCTATTGCCACACATCTGTCTAAATGATCAGGAAACTACACACTTAATTGTTAAAATCACAAGAACTCTTTTCTTCCCCACATCCTCCTCTATGCTTAACTTCAGGGATAGGATTCAGACAGCAATTTTGGATGCACCATGTTAACCAGGCATTGGGAAAAAAACAACTTTACAGGGAAGTGGTTCCTGACTATTTCTATGATTACCAGGCAATTTGCATAAATATTCAGGCTTCCCTCCCTGAATAAATTCCAGCTGGGCGACAGCTGATCCTTTGAATTCTAAGACCTCTTGTTTCTTGCACGGTTTGTTTCTCATCTCATCACTGACACCGGTGTGGACAGAGGAATTTAAAATTGGAAAGGGCTTGTCTTAGGGTACAGAAAACAGTGCTAACCCCTAAAAGTCATTTCTTTACCCTTAAAGAAGGAGGGAAGAAATGCAGAATTTTGAATTGAGCAAAATACATGATTCATTTTGCATGACCCAGGAATGCAGCGGGTTGCTGGAGATGAGGTGGAGGATGAACACGGACCTCTAAATCCTGCCTGGTCATATCTGAAAGAGCTATGAACATCTAGTTCACTGACCTCAAGGGAACCCCAAGTTCCTCAGTAGGGAACCCCAAGTCTCTTAACAATGGGGTACTGTCAGAGGATGCAGCAGTGACCAGTTTAGGGTGAGCAGAAGTTCTGACCACAACTTCTGCCCAAATCCACTGTCATTCCCTGACCTCCAAAAAAACCATTAAGTGAAGAAAAGTGAAATACAGAACAGTTACACAATTTGCTACTATTTGAGTGATGATATTAAAAGACCAGGGGAGAATATATAGAATATATGTATTTGGTCGCACATCCATGGAGTGTCCCTGGAAACAGACACAGGAAACTGGAAACACTGGTTGCCTCTGGAGAAGGGATGGGATGGCCATGCATAGGGTCTGGAGGTCCCCTTTTCATCATGTGGTACCCTTTCATACTTTGCATTTTGATTCATGTAAATGCATTACCTATTCAAAAATAATTTACATTTTAAAATAAATAAATGCTAATTCCCACTCAATCAGAATCTGAGATTGGTTCCAGTAATCCACATTTTAATAAGCTGTCTAGTTTGTTCTTATTTGAAATGTTGAGAATTTCTCCCTTAAATGTCTTTTCTACTAAAAGGAACTTCACCCACTTCTCTTCAAGTTAAGGACAGCAATAATGAACCATACAGGGAAAAAACTTTACACCACAATGACCTAAAGCACATGACTCCAAACTCACCACCTCATTAAACTTTCTCCGGAGAAATAAACAATGCAACCTAAGCTTTCCTAAATCAATTTAGATTCTGATATCTAAGTTGTCAGCTACTTTCTACTTATGTGGACCAAGGGAGTTGTTAGAGAAGAGATATTTTAATAACCAAATGTGCTGTCCTCTCCTCCCAGAGAGAACATGGGGTTTATGGCACCACCCACCCAGCGAGGATGTCTTGCACTCACCTTGCTTTTTGAAGAGGTTGCTCTGCACTATCTCAGTCATGGACTGCACTTTCTGCTTCTGGAGTTTCACAGGAGGGATGCAGGTGTAGAACTCGTACAGGAGTTGGCTGTGGGCAAGAAAAACAGGAGCTGGTACAGCAAGTTAGACCAATGGCTCCTACCTCCTATCACTTACAGTCCCTCCCCAGACTGTTAGCTCTGTGGGGGCAGAAACTATGTGGATCCTGCTCTACTTGCACCCCCAATTCTTGGCAGAGTGTCAGGTATATAGTAAGGCTATAGGAAACGTACATAAATGTGTAAGTTGTGGTTTGGTGTTCAGTATTAACAGCATTCAAAGAGATGTAAAAATCTGAAAATAATACCAATAACCTTGAGCACTAATTGTAACCAGTGACATACTTTGCCTTTTACAGTCATTATGCCATCTAAACCTCACAACTCTACTAGCTAGATACACTACTTATCCCAGTTTTACAAGTGGGAAAACTAAGGTTTAGAAAGATTAACTCTCCTAAGGTTATGCAGCTGGAAATCAAAGAAACAAGAGTTTAAAACCAGATTCTGACTTCATTACCATTCCATTCATTTTATGTTCAAATGTTTTATGCTTGGTAATACTTTATAAGTCTTAAGATCAAAAATGTCAGGAAATCAAAGAAACAAAAGTTTAAAACCAGATTCTGACTTCATTACCATTCCATCCATTTTATGTTCAAATGTTTTATGCTTGGTAATACTTTATAAGTCTTAAGATCAAAAATGTCCTTAGTTAAAAAGAAATATAACAAACAATAAAAAAGTTGTGGGTTAGAACTCATTTGGAACATCAAAATAGAGACAGCTTTTCCCAAATAGAGTGAAAATAAAAATACCATGAAAAAAATTATAGTCCCTGTCAGCATTCCAGAATAGATTCATTGTATTCATTCATTCCTTCAAGTACTTATTAAGCATCTACTTAGTATGAGACAGGCAACCTGCAGAGAAATGAGGATACAATGGAAACAGACATGGTCTCAGTTGGCATGGAACTTACATTCTGATGGAGGTTGGCATGCAGCACAGAAGCAAACAAATCAATACGACGTGATAAACACAGTGAAAGAAATAAATAAGGAGTATGTCAGAGAATAATGGCACTGGGGGTGGGGAGGAATTTAATTTCTTTACAATATTCAGAGGGAGATCTCTAAAAAAGATAACATTTAGGGAAATAAATAAGGAGTATGTCAGAGAATAATGGCACTGGGGGTGGGGGAGGAATTTAATTTCTTTACAATATTCAGAGGGAGATCTCTAAAAAAGATAACATTTAGCTTGAGACCTGAAGGATCAGATGGCGCCAGCAAAAATCTCCCATATGAACAGAAAAGGAACATCTGTGAAAAAACTGGTGTCATCTGAATAAAATCTGGAATGCAGTTGAGAGAACGGTACCAATGTTAATTTCTCAGGTTTGACAAATGGCCACAGTTATATAAAATGTTAACATTAGGGGAAGTTGGGTGAAGGGCATATGGGAATTCTGGTTGCAACTCATTTGTAAATAAATCTAAAAGTATTTAAATATAAAAAATTTAAAAATCTATACATTATCTGGAACTTAAGTGAATTTTTAAAAAAAAGAACAGAGTATATCTGACCAGAGGATTCTGTTTCAACAGCACAATCACATTTAAATAAATATTCATCTATGATGAATGGAGTTAAGAAGGAGAAAGCATCTTCAGTATCTCTTTAAGTTTGTAGGTGCTCTCCTTTTGCAACTTATAGGGCTTACACGGCAAAGTCTGGAGGCCAAAGCAACCTTCAAGTTCAGGTAAAATGGAGACGTTGATCCTAAACATCAATTTTTTAACCCACATGTTTATATTCTGTATCATCAAAGAGAGATGTTTATTATGTAGTTGGTATTCACCAAAGTCTGGCACAACAAAACCAAAAAGTAAAAAATCCCACACTAGAAGCCCTTTATGAGGCTTCTACAATGTGTCCTCCCTGTTCCTGGGTGGAGTGCCCGTCTGGAACTCCCCACAAGAGCCCCCCTCTCTCCCTGAATCCCTGGCTTTCCGACAGAGCCCAGGGAGTACATCATAAGCTCTCACCTGAGTAACTTCGCATCAAAGACTGTTTCCACATCATGGAGCACAGATGGGATGTATTTCAAAGCTGCCACCTAGGTGAGATGTGAAATAAACATGAGTGATGCCTATATCCAACAACTGTGCGGGCAAAGAGGATACTTTGCAACATGACACAGATCAGGAGAGAATGACCCTGCCTCCTGGGCATGGCTATAACGATGCAAGGCTCTGTATGTAGACTGAAACATAAGCCTGTACTTCTTTGTATACAAAAATGAAGCCACAACTTCTATTGTCAAGGAGGTAGTAATGTATAGTAGAGTAATCATAGACTCTGAAGTTATATAGATCTACAGTCAAATTCTGTTTCTACACCTTTTTAGCCATGCAGCTTTGGGCAAAACACTTAACTTCTCTGACGTCTCAATTTCCATAGTTGTAAAATAGGGAAAGTAATACCTATTTTGCAGGATTGAAAAGATTAAAAATGATATGTATGAGGCATCCAATATATATATCCAACAATATATATTGTTGCATGCTCAATAAATGGTAACTTCTATTATTATTGGAAGATGGTGTGTTTGAATTTTTTTTGTTGGTGGCAAGGATGGCTTGGACTGAGTTATTTACATTTTCTCTCCCTAGCCACATTGTGAATAATAGCAGACATGTTTTGGTCCACTAGCTGGGTTTGGAAAGGGGAGCATTGTGGTAGATTGTTTCTCTCCTCTCTTCAAGTTAACTGATGCATCCAGAAGTATGACTCACACCTATGACCTGCATAGCAACACCCTTTGTAAGCAGCAGGGCAGACCATAATTTCGCCAGAGGAGTAGTAAGTCACATGGATGGAAAATAATGTTTAAGAATCTAACAGAAATATGCATTTTTATTCTCTTTATTTTTCTGTATATTCTAGGTGCTCTATTATCAACCGTTTAACAATCAGACTAAAATGCAAATAGTGAAAATTACTTTCTTAAAGAAAATCTTAACTTACATATACCACTGAGCTTCTTACTTCAAATAATGATTATGACTATTTTCTGAGAATTTACAATGGTGCAGACACAGTGCTGAATACTGTTAATAGAATCTTGTTAATTATAGCTTTGCAAGGGAAATATTACTTTCATAGATAAGGAACCTCTGGTGCACCAAGATTAAATAACTAGCCCAAGGTCACAAAGTCAGCAGGTGGACAACCAGGATCCAGATTCAGACAGGCTGCTCTTAGAACCACACCCTGTAACCCTTAAGCTACATGTCCACCTTACTCAAATAGCAACTGTCTCTCTCCATGCCTCCATCCTTTTT
This sequence comes from Galeopterus variegatus, assembly GCF_000696425.1. Taxonomy (NCBI): domain Eukaryota; kingdom Metazoa; phylum Chordata; class Mammalia; order Dermoptera; family Cynocephalidae; genus Galeopterus; species Galeopterus variegatus. The sequence continues at coordinate 133,392 of NW_007729911.1, forward strand.
TCTCTTGTTTATGATTTTTAAATTTTTTAAAGTAAGGACTATATGTCAGGTGTAAAAAGAAAAATTCACACAAGATAAGTTGCCAGGGTGAAAATTGTCCCTGAAGCCCCATATCTTCATCTCAGCCCCAATCTCTCCTCCCCAGAAGGGCCCACTGTTAACACTGTGAGTTTCCTTCCAGACTGCTTTCTATGCATGAACATGTATGTGCATGTGTGTATGTGTGTGTGCATTTAAATTTAGAGTTCCGCTGCTTGCTTTTTGCATTTAACCACATATCAGTGGGATCTTGGCATGTCGTTTCAAAGAGCACACTTTCTTCATGTCTAACTACCTAGCAATGCCCGAATAGGTGCAGCCTACCTTCTTCAATTTATCCCCTGCTGACAGACTCCATGCTGTTTTCAGTTTTTCTTTATTATAAAACACGTGTTAAGAAAATATTTAACATAAATATTTGTGTACCTGTAAGGATCCCTGTAAGATGGATTGCTCAAAGAGGAATTAGTGCATCAAAGTGTATATACCCGTATATATGAGTTTTAGGAGATATTGTGAAATTACTTTAAAAGAAGCAGTAACCAGTTTCCTTTTACTGACCGTCCCTTTCCCCATAACCTTGATAACATTGGATGTGTAATCTTTTTAATTTTTGTCAATTTGCAAATTTTTGCATAATTTGTAACTCTTTGATTGCTAGTACAGTTGAGCATCTTTTCTATATTTATTGAATATCCATATTTACTAAATTCCTTGTTCATATCTTTTTTCCATCCTTCTTTTGGGTATTTTTTGTCCTTACTGGTTTGTAGAATTATTTATGCATCACTAATATTAACCCTTTTGCAGTAACACATTTTGCAAATTTTCTCTTGCTTGTCTAATGTTTGACTGTTGCCTGTCTTTTAGCTTTATTTCCCATATCTTTCACTATGCAGAAAGGTTGTAATTTGCATGTTATCAAATTTGTCATACTTTTGTTTTATAGATGTAATAGATTGAGTTATGTTTCCCCAAAACTCATTGAAGCTTGAATTGTCTCCCAAGTTTTATGTATTAGAAACAGAGCCTCCACTGTGACTGTTAAGAGGGTGGGAAATCCTATTATGATAATCAAAAGGTGGAGCCTTGAAGGGGTGATTGGATTGTAGGACCATGCAGTAGTGAATGGATTAAAAATGGTGGTCAGGGGCGTGGTTCTGAGGGCTTTAAAAGGAGAGTCTCTCTCTGCTCTCTCTGCTTCCACCATCTTGCAATGTGAGACCCCTGGGTCACTGTCACCACCACTAGATGGACTTTGCACTTCCCAGCCTCAGAAACTGTAAGCAATAAATGTCATTTTCTTTATAATTACCCAGTTCCATGTATTTTGTTATAAGCAACACAAAATGGACTAATACAGAAATTGGTACCAGAGAGTTGGGGTGTTGTTTATAACAGATACTCAAAAATGTGGAAGCAGCTTTGGAACTGGGTGTTAGGCAAAGGTCGGAGGAGTTTGCAGGACTCAGAAGACAAAAGACCAGGGAAAGTTTGGAATGTCTTAGAGACTGGTTACGTGGTGGTGAGCAGAATGCTGATAGAAATATGGACTGTGAAGACCATTCTGCGGAGATCTCAGATAGAAATAAGGAGATTATTGGAAACTGGGGAAAAATCACCCTTGCTGTGAACTGGCAAAGAGCTTGGCTGCATTGTGTCCATGCCCTAGGACTTTGTGGAACGTGGGACTTAAGAGTTGTGAACCAGAATGTTTGGCGGAAGAAATTTCCAAACAGCAAAGCATTAAGGAAGCTGCATGGCTACTTGTAACAGCCTACACTAAGTTATGGCAGAAAAGGCATGACATAGTACCAGAATTTAAAAGGGAAGCACAGCGTAAAGATTTGGAAAATTTGCAGCCTGGACATGTGGTAGAGAAGCAGAACATTTTCAGAAGAAAAATCCAATGATGCTAAGAAGATTAGTACAAAGAAAGGGGATTATCAAGAGAAGGTGAAAAGGGCCCTGAAAGAATTGCAGAAGCCTCTGAGGCCAATCCTTCCATTTCAGGCCCAAAGAGCTAGGGAGACAAAATGGTCTTGGGGAACAGGCCTGAGGCACCCTCCACAGGCTCACTGCTCAGGAACACCTTGGAAAGCTGCTCCCAGCACTGGCACCCCAGCTGCTTTGGCTGCTCCAGCCACTGAATTGGTCCCAGGTGTGGCTGGACCCACAATTTTGGAAGATACAAGTCGGAAGGCTTGGCAGCATCCATGTGGTATTAACTCTTAAGGTTCACAGAATGCCAGAGCTGTGGAGGTTTGGAAGCCTCTACCCCAATTTCAGAGGATGTATGGAAAAGTCTGGGGGCCCAGGAAGAGATCTATCCCAGGGGTGGAGTCACCACAGACAACCTTCACTAGAGCAATGCCAAGTGGAAGCATGGAGTCAGAGTTGCAGCGAAGAAACCCCATCAGCACCATGTCTACTGGAGTAGTGAGAGCAGGACCATCATGCAAACCCCAGACTTGTGTAGCTAGCAGCGTGCAATGCCAGCCTGTGAGAACTAAAGCATCACCTGAGACCAGGAAAGCCATAGGGGCAGAGCTGCCTGACGACTTGGGGATCCAACCCCCATACCAGCATGCAGAGGCCGTTGAACATGGAGTCAAGTTACAAGATTCACCAGCTTTGAGATTTAATGCCTGCCCTGCTGGGTTTCAGACTTGTGTGGGGCCTGTTTCTCCTTTCTTTTGGCCTATTTTTCCCTTTTGCAATGGGAATATGTACCCTATGTTTGTCCCACCATTGTATCTCAGAAGTAGATAACCTGTATTGATTTCACAGATGGGACTTTGAACTTTGGACGCTTGATTTGAAACAAGTTAAGACTTTGGAGATGAAATGAATGTATTTGCATGTGAAAAGGACATGAGTCTTGGGGGTCCAGGGATGGAATGTAGTGGATTGAATTATGACCCCCCAAAACTCACTGAACCTTGAATTGTGTCTCTCAAGTTTTATGTATTAGAAACTTAGCCCCAACTGGGACTGTTAAGAGGGTGGGAAATCCTATTATGGTAATTGAAAGGTGAAGCCGTGAAGAGGTGATTGGATTGAAGGACCATGTAGTAGTGAATGGATTAAAAATCATGGTCAGGGGTGTGGTTCTGAGGGCTTTAAAAGAAGAGGAGAGTCTCTCTCTCTCTCCCTCTATCTGTTCTCTCTGCTTCCACCATCTTGCAATGTGAGACCCCTGAGTCACTGTCACCACCACCAGATGGACTTTGGACTTCCCAGCCCCAGAAACTGTAAGCAATAAATTTCATTTTCTTTGTAAATCACCCAGATTCAGGTATTTTGTTACAAGGAACAAAAATGGACTAATACAGTGGTGGTAGGTATTCTGCAAGAGAAGAGGTTTACAACCAATTTTCAGAAACATTGGTTTAAGCAAAGATAAACCAGTGAGTTTTTTAACTGCAGAATTTCCAGAATTTTAGTATACTAAGAAGCATTGTGACATTCCTCCAGGCAGTTATAGTACACAGTATATTGCAATCTACTTGGTCAAGGGCCATCTTTATGAGGAAACACCAAGGAGATGTAGCAAAATCAGATACCTGCAGGCCTGGGCAATCAGCAGAAGGGAAAGATACAGGATGAGCAGAGAGCCATCAGAAGTGATGTGGTAAGTGGAATCCACACAGTCTGAGGAATGAGTCATTCTTGTTCAATTGTTTCAACATGGTGCTAGCCAAATCAACATGTCTGCAGGCTGCATTTCTCCCATGGGCTAGCAGTTTACATCCTCTGAAGCCTAAAGAGGCACATGCCCTGAAAAAGGCCGGTCTAAGCACTTCTAGCAAACTCCTCTGCTAAAAAACATAGAGCCCACAGGGACCTAGATGTGAATCCCAGCTCTCCACCCAGCACCTGCATGAGTTCATTTCTTCACCCCCTGAGCCTCAGCACCTTCATGTGGGGAAAAGGGGAAAGATGCAAAATAAGGCATATCATGCACCTGTTGTGATGCCTAGCACTAGGCCTCGAAGACATGTGTGCTACGTCTCTCCTTATCTCATCTCTCAAGCACCTGCCCTCATTCCCCAGAGCCTGGATAAAGTATAATGTGTACTCATCATAATTAAGACCACAGTGACAGAACAGAGAAAGACACGAACCCCTTAGCAAAGTAGGGAAAGCCAGGACATCAATGTTGACTGCACGCTGCTTTCAAAAGCAGCATATCACACTAGCCAGCCACCAAAGAAAAAAAATCAAGAGCAAGATATCATTTCAGGGCTTTGGAGTGATGCTATAAAATAGCTGTCACCAGGAGTCCACATCGACACTCGCACTTACACGCTTCAGCTATTAGTGAGGAGTTGGACAGGCTAGGGGAAGGGCTGCTTTAGTAGAAGCCAGTCTTCCTAGCTTCCCCACTCTGCACTGGCAAGAAAGTCAAACAAACTGAATAGCTGTCACCCAACACTCAGAGGGTGTTATCAATGTAACAGGAAAATAGTAGAATTTCATCTGGTCCAGGCAGCCTCACAGAGAACTGGAAAGCCTGTGGTTCTCTTTTCCAGTGGAGACAGCCCAACTCTGACTCAGGAAGTTTGGCAAGTCTGTTGTCACAGCCACCATGGACTACAGTGTTCCTGTCCATGGTCTTCCCCTGACACACCTGAGCAGGTGACAGCAGGCCAGTTTAACAAGTGCTACCAACAGGCACTCCCAGAAGGCAGAGCAGCTCAGCCATAAGACTTCCTGGAGCTCCACTGGTTGTATGTTTCTAAGGCCTGGGAACTAGAAACAGGCTGGTTTTCTAGAACTAAGAGCTTCCTGGGAACTTGTTGCTTTTCTGTTGCTGTTACTTTTGCTCTCACTATTACCATCATTATACATAAAATAACATTGTAGTGTTATTATTTTCATTCCATAGTATGTATTCCTATATTATATATGATATTTAAAACACACATATACATACATATACACATACACATATATGTGATACATATATACATATACATGTTATAGGATTATCAATAATAGGGTTTTAAATAAGAACCATTATTGGAAACTTTATGCATACCAAATACTTTACGTGCATGATCTCATTTAATTCTTACAACTACTGTATGAGTAGATATTGTCATCCCATTTTATCAATGAGGAAACTATGGCACAGAGAAGTTGAATAATTTGCCAGAAGCCATGTAGCTAGTAAGCAGCATAGTAAGGATTGCACCTGACTCTGCCCAATGGGCTCCTAACAGTATACTCTACTACCGCCCATCATGCTTTAGGAAAGGCATTCCATCTTGGCAAGTGGGGAGGTTACAACAGGTGAGAGAAGGCTGATTTGGGGGACATAATGGAAAACAGCCTCCCTACAACAATGGGGATAGTTTTTGAAAAGAAAGTACAGTTTTTTTGACATCCCTTACATTAAGTATGCATATAAAGGGGGTTGCAAGAATGGTCATCAAGAAAACGTTTGCTAGCTCAGTAATTAGGCAATCCTGTGGCACCAACTGAACTTCCTAGATTAATCATCAGCTCCAGACCCCTTTGCAGAAGGCCAGCAACAGCCCTCAAGAAGACAGCCAGACCCAAACCAACCAATACTGATTTTATTGGCCCAGAGAGAAGTCAGGGAGGACACTTGAGATAATTGCTATCCAGATGGACTTCACCAGAATTTATAATCCTGTGCTGTTAGCACACAGCAAATGCTTAAAAATAATAATCTTAAAAATTAAAACCAAACAGTTGTACTCCCCCTAACTCAATGAGGACTTATCTGCTGAGTGGTTTCAGGCTTGCTCTCTCTCTCTCTCTCTCTGAGTAAAAACGACCAGTGTTAGTGCCAGTAGACACAGCCTTGTAGAGCCACAGACTAATTTTCAATCCTTTTATTTTAGCCAAGTGATGGATGGTCAAATCCATGGAAACCAGACAATGTCACAGGAATTCGCTGCAGCACAGCCATGAGAAGGCAGCCTCCTTAGAGATGCTGAGTTGTCCCTGAGGAAAATAAATGCAACTCTCTCAGGACATTCTGCCCCATCACTAGCCTTTCAGGAAAAGGGAAGGGAAGAGACACCAACAGGTTCTGGAATGTGCGTGTCTCCATGCTTGCCGCAACTCAACATTACGTTGGCCCCTGAGGCTCGGCAGAAGGCAGTAGAATTCAGTGTTTGAAATGGCTGCAAGTCCAGGGGGATCACCTTTACCTGTGTGGTCTTGGGTAAGTTAACTGTCTGTTCTCCAGCTTCCTGGAGAATGAAGAGAATAAAGTTTCCTACTTTATAGGGTGTGAAGACTAAATGAAAAATGTGAGCTATCAGTATAACTACAGCTTCCTCACTGGAATAAAACTTTATCCTACCTGCCATTAAACACATCATCCCCAAATACTACCCCTACATACAGAATACATGGCTGAGAAAAGACCAAGATTAAAGAATCACTTAAAGGTTTGAGGCAATACTCCAGCTCCTAGTGTTAAATATTGAGTCTCATTTTCCCTACCTCTGGGGGCTCAGCATACAGCCTATAGGCCACTTCTAAAGACTGGGTCACATTTTCCCCTTAGTAAGGACATCTGAACACTTCACATCAATTAACAAAAAAAAAAAAAAAAAAAAAAAAAAAAAAAAAAAAGGGAAAAAAAGGGCACCCACCCAAAAACAGCTTGTTTCATGACATTGGACCAA
>NW_007729911.1:141023-147720 GCF_000696425.1 Galeopterus variegatus
AAAAAAAAAAAAAAAAAAAAAAAAAAAAAAAAAAAAAAAAAAAAAAAAAAGAAAGAAAGAAAGGGAAGAAAGAGGCATCCATCCATAACTAGCTTGCTTCATGACTATGGACCAAACATCTGCCCATCTCTATTGCTGTTTACTGTGGTTTAGCTCTTATCCATCTGGCATTTCACCAGAAGACTTGAGTCTCTACACTACTGTTTAGTGGTGATTAGGAACTCAGACTCTGGACTTACACAGTCTGGATTCAAATCCAAGATCTGCTACTTTTAGCTCTGGTTAAGTTACTCAACCTCTATAAGCCTCCTTTTCCTCATCTGTAGAGATAAGAAGAGTATTTGCCTTATAAGGTCGTTGTTATAAAGACCGAATGAGCTAAAGATACATGTAAAGCTTTTAGCTCAATGCTTGACACACAATAAATGTTAAAACACAAAATAAAACAAAAAATGGTAGAACCCAGCATTCATTCTTTTATTTGCTCAGCCAACATATATGAGAGTGCTTACTGTGTGGCAACTGCTATTCCAGACATTGGGGATATAAAAAACAGAGCCCCTTGCCTTACTTGACACTCCAGTGGCTTTATTATCATGAGTGGCAGAGTGGCCAAGAGAGCATGCCATCCAATACAAGCTGTTCATTTAATTCCACTTGTACCATCAAATCCAGGCATTGTGAAATATCCTGGACCTTAAGCAGAATGAGGCAAATTGGTCTGCACAACATTATCCTTTACTCACATTTGAGCTCCATCCAATTTACAAGTGTCCGATGCTGACCCTCTCCACCTGTCATCAGTTTTATCAACAATGCTCACAGGGCTGGCACACAGAGGGCCCATTGTTGAAAATATACAGAAACTTATGGCTTAAGCTGTTCCTGTGGCATAGAGAACACTGACTTTGGAGTCAGGAGACCTGGGTGGATTCAAATCCTAGCTCCACCACTATGGGCAGGAGTAATTTGGGATGAATTATTTAACTTTATCAGCCTCCTGTAGACATTGAGGATGGTGGTTCCTTGCAGATCTCTGGCAGGAATAAAAACACTGTATGAAGAGCCCAGTTCCATGCCTAGCATGGTTTGGGATGAATTATTTAACTTTATCAGCCTCCTGTAGACATTGAGGATGGTGGTTGCTTGCAGATCTCTGGCAGGAATAAAAACACTGTATGAAGAGCCCAGTTCCATGCCTAGCATGGTAGGTATTGATCAATGAAAGGTGTTTTTATTACTCTTTCTACTCTGGATTTAAATTTTCCATGGTTTTGAGTGAGCTGCTGTCATAGCAACTCAACAATAAGGAGAACCACAGAAAGCAATTCACAAAAGCCAGATGAGCCTTTGAAGAGGGAAATAACTTGCTTATGACCCAGAACTCACATGGACAAAGCTGAGATTTGAGCCAGATCTGCTCTACTCAGTACCAAGGCGGGCATGAATAAAGGTTTCCACTATAAGCTGCTACCCAGCTGAAAGTGTACAGCTGGAACCAGGAATGTCAAGCTCTTTCTCCTGCAGCAAATGTCACAGTCTCTAGAAAGTTCCTCATGCAGGGTTTGCTGATGTCACATGGCTTTGACTCCTCTCCCTTCATCAGCTTATTCTTCACACCCTAAAACAGCATTAACTTCTCTTCAAATGGTACTGCTTTCCATATTTGAATAACTTTAAATTCTTCTTTGATAACTTTTCAACAACCAAGTAAATAGGTGAAAAGCATCACCGGTTTGATGTAAATCCCTGAAGCTAAATTTAGCTCTTAGAGCAAATTAAAAAAGAGATGAAGCCCCTTTCTACAGCTCTGGGGTGAAAATCCATGAGAAGAAACCAGCATAATCTGTCCCAAGTCACGAGGAAAGCGAGGCTTTTCTAACACAGTTTCTCAGACAATAAGAACCAGGGTAAAAAGACTTATGCCAAAACCATAATAATCATATTAGTTCTCTGCATTTCCATAGCATTTGATAAGTTGCTCTTCTGCATACAATGTTTATTTGATCCTCACACCTAAGATAAAGTTTTATAGACAAGGAAACTGAGACACCACGAAGCTATAAAATGGGGATCTTAACACCTGTCCCTAGGTTGTGCATTCATTCATTTATTCATTCATTCAATAGACATTTATTAAACATCAACCGTGTATTAAGACTTTTACCGGTGCTGAAGATGCAATGATTAACAAGACAAAGTGAACTTCTACACACACACACACACACACACATACAGGTTTCCACTATTCATTAAATCAAAGGAAACCATGAGCAGGTTCCCAAACTTTGCTTTACGTTAAAATCACCTGCGGAGCTTCTTAAGCTCCCCTTGCTCTGGTCATGCTGCATATCAATTACATTAAGAAGTTAGGTGGTGGCGACTAGCATCAGTTTATTAACGATCCCCAAGTGATTCTAATGCGCAAAATTTGGAACCCACAGCATTAGCAGCAAACACTCCCTAGGCAGACTTCTGCCTCTGCCTCCTCACCTCCACTCTAGATGAACACTAGTCCCTCATTAATGCTAAACAAAAGCTGGGCATCCCAGGCATACATTATATTTAAATTAGCAACTAAAAGGATAATGACAAAAAAGAAGTAATCTGCGTTGACTCCTTGATTTAGACAAATGCGTTTGGGTTTTCTTTGTTCACCACACATCAGACAGCACCCCCTGAGCACTGGGAGGAAACTCTGTAACAGTCCTGAAGTCTGCCTGAAACTGCCTCTCCAATTCAGACTCTCTGCTGCTAAACTCATTCTCAAACACAGGGCTGGGCCTCAAGGTTTCCCAAAGATTCATGGAGTTTGCAAATTAGCATCATGAACCACTACATGAGAGGACCCATTCTCTCCAAAGTACGTCTTGTTTATTGAGGAGACTCTTTAACCCCAAAAGGGAACTTGAGTTTATGGTGTCAAGAATAAAAAGCGGACTATCGGATTTAAGAGACTGCCACCTTAAATATTCTCACCATTAGAAGTGGATCGGGTTTGACTTATTTCCATCCAGGCAACAAAAGCTTCAGAGCTATTTTTAACAGAAGGCTCTGCTACCTTCACGGGAAACACACAATAGATATGCTTTCTCTTGCCCTGAGAAGCCCCTGGTTTTCATAATTCTTAAACCACATGGCCAGCCCAGGCCTTCAATTAACACAGGGCTGCATACTTACACAAAAGTAGACATTATCTCAGCATGCTGTTATTTATTGGATGACCAAGGGAAAAGACGGATTTTTTTACAGTGTAAACCAACCTGCAAAAGGATGGTGGTTTTATATTGACTTTTCATCAGGTTGTTGATGGATTCAAAGAGCCGTCTCATGGATTCTTCAAACTCCATCTGTTCTTTGCCTTCGTAAAGCCTGAAAGAAGACACATATGGGTCATTTCTCACGCCAATGGGCAATACCTTGGAGAGTGTGTACCATCCACAACCTTCATTTAAACTGTAAAAGAAAAAGGGGAGGGAGGCGGGGACTTAAGAGGAGGAGGGGCTGATTCTGCAGTTGCTGCATGCATAATTCACTCCAGGGGAAAACCTCATGTTCACTTTACCAAACAGAAACCCTCCAACTAACACAGCATAAATCCGCACCCTCCCATCTTTTTTTTCAAACCCCAAGGAACTTCAAAGGATACTTGTCCAAGCTAAGGGGACGTTAATAATTTCACCCTTCTGAAAGAATCAGAGAGATTGTGGTCATCGGATTTTTCAAAGAATCTTGGAAACATCAGGAAGAAATATTTTCAAGTACACTGCCCCTTCCACTAAACCACTGCCTACTCATCAGATAAAGAACAACAGCCTGTTCTGTGTCAGGGGCCGTGGCTTCCCCACCCCCTGCATTTCAGCAGTGAGCTATTGCCTAATTTTAACCTTTGTTGCTCTGATTATAAAGGCCCTATGTTGTTACTGTAAAAAAGGTCAACATAACAGAAATACATAACTTAGAACATGAGACTCCTCATTAATCCAACCGGGGAATTTAGCTATTGTCAACATTTTGATGTGTTTCCTTCCAGAGATTTTCCATGCCTATAATAATACACACAGGTAATATTGCATAGGAACGGCCTCTCAGATAAAATCAATCTCCAGGTCCCTGAGTCTTAGCAACCCTTTCCCCCAGCCTGAGGAGTGTTGTTCAGACCAGGGCTTCTTCAAACACGCCTTTATTGCCAGCCGTGAAATAGCCGCAGCGTAATCTGTGGCATCCAGGGTGAAATACACAGAAGAGTGCTCCTGTCTCCAGCTCAGATAAAGAGTCTCTCCCGTCACAGCCCTACACAGTCAGAAACTCCTCAACACCCAGGCCTTGGTAAAGGTGCTCTGCTTAGATAAAGCTCTGACACACTTAACAGGTTGGTTTGCTCTGTGGACCACAGAACAGACCAGTGGATCACGCCAGCCTCAGCGCTGTCTCCACTAAATCCCCTCCCATCCCCCCCATGCTTCTTTCTTCTTCTTTTCTACTTCATTTCTCTGGCTCTGAGTATGTGTCTCTTCTGTTTCTTGAGTATGAATCACTTTCAGTGTCTCTGTGGGCCTCTATGTCTTTATCTCCGCTTCTCTCTGTCTCTCTGTCTCTCTGTCTCTCTCTCTCTCCGCCTCCTGCCCTCCCTCCTCTTCCTCCCGCTTCCTCCCCTCTCTTTCTCTGACTCTGACTCCATGGCTCTCTTTCTGTCTCAGTCACTTTCTGTCTCTCTTTCTTGCTTTTCCTAACTAACCCTCTCTCTAAAGCCCTCCTGAAGAAAGAAGGCGTAAGGGGAAGCCAGTGCTGAATATTCCTTTAGGTTACAGGGACCCGGCAATTGCTGCTGACTTTCTGGGTATCTAGTTCAAGGTCACAGAGAGAAGGATATGAGAGAAGCCAGGAGTCCTGAAGTGGCCCGTGCCTCAGGCTCTTCATTCTCTTCCTCTCCATGGCTCCACGGCTCTCTCTCTCTCTCTCCTTCTCTTCTCTCCCGCTCCCTCATTTACTCTGCTCGCTCCTGAACTTTCTTGTCCTGCTGCCACAGAGACATGTGCTGTAGAGTATGTATTCTACAGTCAATGAGCTCTGGGCTCAAACCTCCACTCTGCCCTGTACGAACTGGATACCTTATTAATAGCAACAAACATTACTGGCTTACAATGCCCTGGGCACTGTCCATATATACATACATATATGAAATCCTTTCCTCCTCACAACCACACATGAGGCAGGCCCTATCATTATGCCTATTTAACGGACTGAGGGAGCTTAAGTAACATGCCCGAGGACAACATGCCAGGAAACGCCAGAGCCAGAATTCAGACCCGGCACCCGGCTCCTAAGCCCATGCTCTCGATCTGTGGGCATGCTACTTTGCTCTACACATTACTGCCTCTCCGCATTTCTATGAGCCTTGGCTTCTCATCTGCAAAATGCAGGCTATAATAGCCCCGTGTCAAAGGATTGTGAGGAGAACCACTCACACATGAAGTGCTGAGCACACAGCTTGGTCCCCAGCGAACGTTAGCAGCTGTCCTGCTGTTGTTAATCACAGAAGCATTGTTATTGCTATCATCCCCACTTCACAGATAAGAAAATAGAAAACTCTTAAGAGGTTGAAACTTGTCCAAATTCCATCAGAGTGGAAAAGATGGACCCAGAGTATCCTATACTGGATCTGGCAGAGAAGACAGGACCTTAATCGAGTGTGGTGGTGGCTGGATTGGCGTCCCCGTGAGATGGTACAGCTTGCTTTTCCTTGTGCCCACAACCACTTGCCCTACCTAAGGAAGGGTCTATCCCTCAAATTTTTTGCCTTGAAATCTTTTATTTTTTCCACTACCCACAGGTGCCTGAAAACATTTAATGAACTACATCCCAATGGTCTATGGTATTGAGCCTGCCCACTGTGTCTCCCGCCCATAATTAATGCCCAGACTTGGCTGCCCGTGTATTTACATACACATGGACTCTTTCTGTGAGGTATGTTTGTGTGTGTGTTTCTGTGTGTGCGCAGTGAGGGTTCTTCTCACCAGGTCATCTTGGGAACCACCTGGCTCCACCACAGGATGGCTTCCAGCAACACTTCTCTGCCAACTAACCCTTCTACCCCACCTCCACTCCATAACTGAATGGCCCCATGGCAGTTCTTTCTCTGGAAATTGTCATTTATAACAAAGAAATATAAAAACAGGTTTTGCTGAGAGTCACCTTAATGGCACCCCTACAAGGGCAATGTTCATGAACTCCTGTCAAAGAGATCCCTGAGGCTGCCCTGGTTCCCACCCTCTCTGTGTCTGATTATTTAACTCTTTGGATTCTATAAGCTGTACAAATAGCCTTATAATAAACTCTCCTTTTTGTTTAGATTAGCCTTGCTGGGTGTCATTGCAACTGCTCTCCAGTCAGAGATTCTGAGAGTGAAAGGATGAATCTGAAATCAAGAGCTATTGGGACGTCCATTGAGCTCTCATTGTGCAGATAAAGAGACTGAGGGTCAGAGTGGAGTAGTGACTTAGCTTCACCATCTTTTCAATAGAATTGAACTGAGGTGGGAAGGAAAAGAAACTTTCAGACTACAAGACCAAGCCAAGGATCTCCACTCAACCTTAAACTTGGTAGAAAACTGAATTTAATTCCTACCAGCAAGAGAAGTGTGATTTGCTGTAGGTCCCAGACTATACCAGTGGTATAGCTTGAACCAGAACGCAGC
>NW_007729911.1:148225-151753 GCF_000696425.1 Galeopterus variegatus
CTTGTCACTCATGTCACAAGCATTTTAACACCAAACTCAAATCCAAGGATGGAAATATATTCTGCACCTGCCTAAGTTTTATAAAGGATAAAAAAACAATTCTAGGGGAGAAATGAGGAAAAAATATATACATATGTTTATTTTCAAGCCAGGGAATGGCTGAAAATGGGGAGAAGAATCAGAAGACAAGAGTACAGTTGAAGAGAAGAAAGGGAAGAGAAACTACTTAGTATAAAGGGCTTTGCTCTCGAGCCAGACTCCTCCCCATTCTGGCTGTGTGGCCTCAGACAAATTACTTGTCTGAAATCTTACTTTCCTCACTGATAAAGTGGAGATATAATGCTCACTCAAAGGCTTATTTTGAGGTGAAAAATAAATAAATAATGCCTTTCAAGTACTTAATACTATAGCACTTAATAAGTATTAAGTCAGCAACTCTTGTCTGAAATCTTACTTTCCTCACTGATAAAGTGGAGATATAATGCTCACTCAAAGGCTTATCTTGAGGTGAAAAATAAATAAATAATGCCTTTCAAGTACTTAATACTATAGCACTTAATAAGTATTAAGTCAGCAACTCTTTATCATTGTTGTTGATTCCTGAGCACAGAAGTGATCATATTGGCAAGCTCTCTTATCTGAGCATAAATAAGTAAAGGAATATTTGAATAAGACGTAACTAAGGAAAAAAATACATAAGGGTATTAGATTATATGGAGGAAATAACCTGATTGATAGCAGGGCAATTATGCATTGTGGAGCCTCCCCTGAAAAGAAAAGAAAAGTCATGCCTCATTTATCTGTGATGCTTTAAATGTGGCCTTGAAGTCAAGGGCAAGGTAGATGTAGCTTCCAGTTTCTTTTTTAGCACTTGGTCTCTTATAGCTTCAGGAGGTAAACATTTTTTCTGGCCTAGAATGCCTAGAAGGATACTTGAGAAACTAGCTGATTCTGCCAGGAACAAATTATTGAAGGGCCCTAAGGCCCTGACCACAAGGAAAACTGGAACAACCTGCAAGGCAATGTTCTGGGGCATGCAAGCCGGTCCACAGCCAGCACTCCTGCTCCCAGGGCTGGGATAAATATAGCGATGCTCGGCTTGCGTGTAATTCATTAAGGAGGCACTGTGCACAGCTGAGCACTCACTAAATGCAAATGGAGCCCCATATGGTGTGTACAATGCTGTGCACCACCTCCTCCATGCAGGTACATAAAGCCTCAGCCTAGAATGAGATGCCAACCCCGGGCCAGCAGCCCAGGGGAGCAGAATCTAACTAAAGCAACCACAGGCTGTGGAGAGAAAGTGGGAAGATTCACTTTAGAATCCAGGGGTGGTGGTTTTCCTGATGCCCCAGCCATACTTTGTTTTCTGCACCTCGGTCTCTTCTATCTCCTCTAGGCTGCATTCACGGGCATCCCCTGATTCCTGCAGTGCCTCTTTTAGGCAATGCATTAGTTTGGGTGAGACCGTCTCCAGATTGCAAATCCTGCTCTGTCACTTATTAGTTAGGTGACCTTGGCTAAATTACTTAATCTCTCTAAGGCTCAATGTTCTCATTAGTAAAATGGTACTAGCACCCAAATGTTCTAAAATCAAATAATGCATGTAAGGCAATTAACACAGGGTCTAGCGCATATTCTACAATCAATAAATGTTAGCTATTATTACATCATATCCAATTTTCCTTCTGGATTCACCCCTTTTTGTTTCCTGAACTGAAGGAGAAAGAAATCGGCATCTTCATAAAGATAACTACCATTTACTTAGCACTTACTATGTGCCAGGTACTGCACTGGAGATAAACATGAGGAAAAGCATTTATGAGGCAAGCTGACAGGTAAATTACTTATTACCATATAGTGAGAAACACTGAATGAGAGTTTAATATTATCACTGAGCACTTCCGAAGGGTCAGGCACTGTGCTAAGTTCCTTACATGGATTAGCTCATTTGACAGGAGCTATTATTATCTACATTTTACATATGAGGGAAAAAAAGATTTAAAGAGACATGAACAAGGGGAATTAAAGCCCAGAAGAAGCCTCCGGCTGACACTGACCACAGGTTTGCCACCTATTTGGTGGCACCTCTCAGCATTTGGTACCCCTCCCATGCTATCACCCATGACAGCCTGTCTCCCAGGACTTCAGTTTTAGCCCTGGGCCCCAGAACCCCTCTGTCTCCCTCATCCAGTCCCATCTTTACTTAAATTTGCTCTTGGCAAGACACACGGCTGACTGTTTTTATGAGAGCCCGGTGGCAAGACCAGATTAATTGAAAGCTTTTTAAAAGGAAAAATCTATTTTATATGATTCCATGATCTTAGATGAAAATAAATTTACTCAAACAATGAGGCCACCACACCATTTTGTTACCTTGCCACACAAGCCAAGATACCTTTTCATCCCAATTATGACATCAGGCAATTAAGAAATACTGTAGAAAAGAAGCCACTTATGTAGTGGATTTCCTTAGATGAAGGGTACACACTCAACATACCATTAATTCAGACTGTCATAGCAGCCAAGACCTTCCTATCATAACACTTCATTTTTTATCATCACTTATGTGCCTGTCTTCTCCACTAGAGTATAAGTTCCATGCAGACTGAGATCAGGCTACCTGTGTTATCTATCTCCATGTCTAGCAATAGGCCTGGAATACCAAAAGTGAGTTATAAATACATGCATCAACAAATAATAAATTGTTGAATAAATGAACATGAGCACCCTCGATTTGGTTTCCCAGAAATGTCATAGGAACCCAGAACTCATCGCGGTAATTTTAAAGCACCCATACAAAATTTCAAGGATGGTATTAATAGTCATCTTCAGCTATGCAGCTTTTATTATTACTACCTTCATGATAAGATGATGACTACTACTACTCCTACCTGCTATTTATTAAGTACTTGCAGTGCACCAGGCACTATGCTAAGTGTTTTGTAAATATGTGTTCCTTTGATCCATACAGCAACCCACGATATAGGTGTTATCACCATTAAATGAGATTTGCTCTAGGTCACTCAACTAATAAATGGCAGAGCCAGAAATCGACCCCAAGAGTGTCTGGTTCCAAGTTTCACCCCTTTAACCACTAGGCAATACTGCCTCCAGGGAACAGAGCAAAGTAGTAGCCAATTGCCAGGAGATGGAGCAAGTTGGTGGGGAGATGATGTTATGAAACTGTTGAAGGGAAGCTGGTTGTAACCTTTCTCTATCAAGCTCTAAATCCAAGGTGACTTGGCTGGTGTTCCTGCCCCTGAGCCAATACTTTGTTTTATTAGGGTAGGTATAAATTAGTAACTTTACAAAAAGAACCATTGAGCCATTCCTGGATTCAGAAGAGTGATGACTCTGGGAAAATCGCAATACCGTAAGACCAAAGCCAAGGAGTCAAGTGTTTTCTTTCTTTCTCCCTCTCTCTCTCTCCCCCCCCCCCCCCCCCCCCCCCCCCCCCCCCCCCCCCCCCCCCCCCCCCCCCCCCCCCCCCCCCCCCCCCCCCCCCCCCCCCCCCCCCCCCCCCCC
>NW_007729911.1:152738-181472 GCF_000696425.1 Galeopterus variegatus
TCCCCCCCCCCCCCCCCCCCCCCCCCCCCCGACCCCTCCACCTGGGACCAAGAATAATTGTAGCCAAACCAGTGGCTGTGTCTAACTGTCTGAAAACCATCCTTGCATTTATTGATCCTGCTTATAGAAAGACACCCTTCAGTGCACTCAGCAGGCACATTTACGTCAAGGAAATAGGGCCGGAAGGGCTTGTGAAAGGAAGAGTCCCCTCCCTGATTCATCTCTTCACTTTATGATCACTGTCACCATCCCCACCCTTTCCCCACCACCAAGGTCTTTGGATCTTAAATAAATACGGAATTGAGGATTAAGACATGGGATTGTGGTGTAATGAGCTTGCAGTTAGCTGTCTCACTCAATGGTGGTCTGCTCTTTTGAAGGGTAGCAGAGTTGAAATGTAAAGTTATTCACTCTCTCAGAAGAGAAAGCAAATAAAGATCTGTCAGAAAGGGAATATGCAAGGAAAAGTTAGGAGGGCTACAATGTAGCCATTGCAAATTGTCAAGGAGCCCTCATGGCCATATATGACCCCATGTAGGCTTTATTTTGTTGAATATCACCAGCAGCCCAGTGGCAAGGCTCCTACCAGCTCCTGTGGCCAATCCTTCTGTCAATGGCAAAATTATTTCTATTTGAGCTGCTACTTTTCCAGACTCTGACATTTGAGGAGGGATCACCCCTCAGTCTTCTTCCTGTAAACAACCCCGGAGAAGAATGATTTGTGGATGAAAGGAAAAAAGACAAACTCAACACGTGGGGATCTGGTTTTGAAAAATGTCTCCAATGAATGCATAAAAATTAATGCAATTGCTGAAGAAAAACTGCCTCAGGTGGAAGCATAAACAGCCTAAATAAAAAAAAAAAATAGATGTTAACAATATGGAAGAAATGAAAGAAAAACAATCCATCTAAAACACTCACTTTACTTTTAAAATATGGCAAGCCTGCATAATAAATTAATAGTAAGTAGGTAATAAGATGCAGGCAAAAGCCTTCAAAAGAACTCTAAGTTATGAATAGAGAGTGATGTGTGCCCCATGCCATCCTTCATTCTACTGATAGAAGCTGCAGACTTTATGTAATTTGGCAAGAAGAGCTAAGTTGCATAATTCTGCACTTAAGTAAATTTCTCCATTAGCATGAAAAATAGTATTCCGGATTTTTTCCCCGAATATAATTAGAAATTGAATATTCCCAAAACAATGTTCCTAAGGGTAGAATCTCGATGTCTCTCTCTCCCTGCCCCCCATGCTTCCAAGACATATAGAGAAAAATATAGATTACATCATCTATTTGAAAGAGAAGCTAATATTCATTAGAGTCTTTCCAGCTCTTTCTCTATGGCCGAGTTGGTCTAAAAGTTTGAATGCCAAGAAGAAATTAAGTTTTAACTGCTTCTCTAATAATTTCTTTCTTTAGATTTTTAATAATTTAGGAGGTTTCCATGACATCTTTAGTGATAAGAGAAAAAATTAAGTTGCAGAATGATTATACACACACACACACACACACACACACACACACACACTCAAACCGAGTAAAATCTTGAAATCTATACATTAAATTAATAATTTAAGCCAGTGAGCGCACCGGCCATCCCTATATAGGATCTGAACCTGCAGCCTCGGCGCTACCAGCGCCGTGCCCACCTGACTGAGCCACGGGGCCAGCCCCCCGTCACCTCTTGCCTGTAAGGGTCTCTGAACCAATCTCCCTCCCTCACTCTTAACCTCTTTCAATCCGTTTTCTACACAGTGGTCAGAGGGATCTTTTTATTTTTTATTTTTCTTTTGTCCCAGCCCCCCGTCACCTCTTGCCTGTAAGGGTCTCTGAACCAATCTCCCTCCCTCACTCTTACCCTCTTTCAATCCGTTTTCTACACAGTGGTCAGAGGGATCTTTTTATTTTTTATTTTTCTTTTGTCTTTTTTTTTTTTTCGTGACCGGTAAGGGGATCGCAACCCTTGGTGTGGTGTCGCCCACACTGCGCTCAGCCAGTGAGCGCACCGGCCATCCCTATACAGGATCCGAACCCACGGCGGGAGGGTCGCCACGCTCCCAGCACCGCACTCTCCCGAATGCGCCACAGGCTCGGCCCAGAGGGATCTTTTTAAAAACACAAATGGGTTCATAGCATTTTCCTGTTTAAAATCCTTTAATAGCTGCCCATTTCCCTCAGTATAATGTGCAGACTTACGGCCCAAGATTCAAAGCTCTTCAAGATCTGTCCCTACCTAC
Organism: Galeopterus variegatus; assembly: GCF_000696425.1. NCBI lineage: Eukaryota > Metazoa > Chordata > Mammalia > Dermoptera > Cynocephalidae > Galeopterus > Galeopterus variegatus. The sequence continues at coordinate 154,976 of NW_007729911.1, forward strand.
CCCTCTCGATAATCTCCAGCCACTCTGTCCCTTGGTCACTGAATTCTAGCCACCTGGGCATTTCTACAGTTCGACTGGATCAAGCTCATCCTATGTTAGGGAGCTCCCTCTGGATTTATTTTCACCTATTACACCCTTGTCCACCTGCCAACTCCTACTCATCACTCAGGTCACAGAACTGTTCAGAAAAGCCTCCCTGATCCCATGACAAGACTTGATCTCCTTATTACATGCTTTCAGGGCACCTCACACATATCTCCCTTGATTTTACATGCATCCACATGATTATCTGCTTAATGACTCTCTTCCCAACTACACCAAAAATTCCATGAAGACTAGGCCCAAGTCTGTCCAATTCATTGTTGTATTTCCAGTACCTAGCGTAGTGGCCTGATCAATAAATATGTATTGGGTAAAAACTTGGCTGCTGAAGCAAACCAAACCTCTACCACTAGACAAATATTTCAACTCATTTTGAAATAGATAGAAAGTTTCATTAGCAACTCGGGTTCTTAAAACGAGGAACCAAGTTTTATGGCCCAATATGCATAAACAAGTATGTAATATATTCTTGCTGAATGTGAGGAAGAAAAAACGCTGAGTTAGAGCCCTTTTAGAAGCTACACTCTCTAAGAGAAATTCTAAAATAGTCGAGTAACACCCAAGTACTAAAGAGCTATTCTCCATCTTTAGATTTCTAGGCCCTGAGATTATCTGTGAACTACCCACAAGGCATACATTTCCCCTGCTCATGGATGACTTCCAAAGTGGGAAAAAATGGCAAAAGCCTGGACTCAGGAAATCTGAGCCTGCAATGCACGCAGCAGACAAATGCAGCAGTACAATATCCTTAGCAGGCTCTGCGTTGGCTTCCGAGGTTTAGGAGAGGCCACATTCTAACACTTACTACAATGGGGGAGGAACTAGATTACTACATTTAATCATATCAGAGGAGAAAATATTAATAAAAGAAGAGGAGCCCTGGGCCAAACAGATGAGCTTTAAACTCCAGGGCTGCATGTTAGTCAGCAGACCTCCACTGACCCAGCTGGCATACTGGCCTGAAACCAAATGAACAGAACAATCAAGTTGCCCCGGGAAGTAAGCCATAAGGTTGAGGGGAAGAAAACTAAAACATAGATATCCAGGCCAGCAACACAGCCAGCCCAACACCCGCCTGGGGGTCCTGAGAGATGGGGCCGTGGGCCTCAGAGTGGAGAATGCCTGGGGAGGTCAAGTGAAGGGAGACTGAAGGGGCCACCAGGGGCCAGACCAGCAGACCCTTGCAGGCCTTGTTAGGTATTGTCTTCATCCTAAAAAGAGGAGGAAGAAATTAGAGGACTTTAAGGAGAGAACCTTGACCTGATTTAAACTGTGTAAAGATCACTCAGGCTGCTGGGTAGCATAAAGTTTAAAGACTTCCATTCTGGCAGTATGATAGACAAAATACCTTGGAAAACCTCTCAGTGAAAACAACTACCAAATTTGGATTTTAAAAATGAATCACTGAACTGTCTAGAGAATAAGGAATCCACAGAGGACAACACAAAGCAGCATCGGACTCTGAGCATTTCAGAGCAATAGAACCAGCTTTGCCCCAAAGGAATGATGTAAATCCTAGGGCTACTTCCTGCGGACCCTCACACAAACCTGGTTTCCAAAATTGTTATACTTTCTTTGCAAAGGAGGATGAGAAATAAACCTATTGCATGAAAGGGAACAGTAAGGAAACTACCTGGTCCTTGGTGTTGGGTGTAGACGGAAAACACACCTCTAGTGAGAATTGTCAACCACAAGCCAGTCCTCTTCTGTGTTTTGTTTTGTTTTTGTTTCTTTTAACTTCATGTTCCTCGCTTGCACTCAGAAACAGAAATTTTAATTTAAAGAAGTCTCTGGTTGGTAGTGCCCAGAAACTCTGATTTTCTTTGAAGGAAAATAGAAGCTTTAATTCAAGACTAAAAATATATATACCAAATAATAAAATTCCCCCCCAAAAATAGCTTTAAGAAATAATAATAACAACAAAATGTACAAGGAAACAAGGCTACCCAAAACAGAGACAGCAGAATGAGACCCACAAAGACTCTCCCTATTGGAATTATACAACAAAGAATGTAAAGTCAACACATTTGATATACTTCAAAATATGAAAAGGATACTTTAAAATATGATCAAGAAACAAATATAAAAATGACAAATTAGATTTGAAAAACAATGAATGGGATTTCTGAAAATAATGTAATAATTGAAATGAACTACGCGGTCAATGATTTAAACAGCATATTAGACACAGCTGAAGAGAGAAATTGGTGAGCTGGAAAACAGGTTCAAAGATATTAGCCAAAATGAACCCCAAAAACCCAAAAGATAGAAAATATGAAAGAGAGTTTATGAGACCTGGAGAATCTAATGAGGTCTAACATAGATGAGCTGACATTTTAGGGAGATAGTAGGATATATGGGAAAATTCAAATATTAAAAAAGATAATAATGAGCATTTTTTTGGAATAGGTATTAAATACACAAAACTCCAAATTCAGGAAAACTAACTTCTAGAATACATATATATATAAAAAAAAAAAAACCCTCATTCCATCATGGTAAAACTGCAGAACATTAAAGACAAAGAGATGATCTTAAAAGCTGCCAGAGAGAAAAAAACAGAATGCCTATAAACAAACAACAGCAAGACTGACCATTAACATGAACAGCAAATGTCAGCAAACAAAACAAACCAACAAAAAGCAGAGTAGTCAAATTTGAGAAGTTTTACCAACAGAGTTTCCTAAAGTTAATTCTAGAAGATTTACTTCAGAAAGAAAGAAAACACATGAAAGGTCTAAGATTACAGGAGGAATAATGGACTTTTCTTTTTTTATTGTAGTTAAAAAGCATAGAATATAAAATTTATCATCTTAACTATTTTAAAATGTACAGCACAGTAGTGTCAAATAACTTTTATGGGTAAAAACATAAACAAATACTGACTGTTTAAAATAATAATAATGTCTAATTTGTGCAGTTTTTTAAAAAAAAGTAAAACTAAAATACTGCATAATTTTAGCATAATTTTAAGAAGGAAGTGAGTCTTCTAAAATCCTTTTATTATTCAAGGAAATGCTAAAGATATTAACTTAAGACTTTATTAAATTAAATATGTGTAATGAAATATCTAGGTAGCCATGAATAGAATTGAATATAAAATGTAACTTTCAAGCTAGTAAAGGGGGAAAAAGTAGATGAGAAAATTGAAAACAATCCAAAAGAAGGAAAGGAAACAATGGACAGAAGAATTAGGGTAGTGGGAGGATGCACAGCTAAGATGATAGAAATAAATTCAAAATATCAGTCATCACAATAAAACTCATTATCTCTTCCTAATGAACATCATTATCAAATTACTAATAGAATGGGACGTGCTTAAACTAATAAAAAGCATCTATAATAAAAACCCAGTGCACTATATCTAACACCATTTCTGTTCAACACTGACCTAAAATCCTAGCCAGTGCAGTAAGATAGGGAGAAAAAGAATTAGGCTTAGAAAGGGAGACATGAAACCTTCCATATTTACAGATGTTATAATTGTCTATTTAGGAAATCCAAAAATCTTTACAGAGGATAGAGCCTGGGAGGACAGGAATAGATGCAGAAAGACCGCTGGAGAAAGCTAAGATGTAACCCAGGGGTGAGATGGTGAGAACTTAGAGTAGGAGTTTGGTAGTAAAGAGGCAAAGATGTAAATGAATTTCAGAGACATTTAAGAGGGGAAAATGTTGAGACTTGACTGTGGATCACATGGGGAGTAGTAGAAAATGAGGTGCCAAGAACAAGTCCCGCATCTCTGCCTCATGCAACGTGCTGGACTGTGGGTGAGGTGGGGGACGTCATGAGTTGGTTATACCAACTTTGAACTACCTTTGAGTTACTAAAGAGGAAGATATCAAGCAAATGATTGAACATATGGATCTGGGACTTGGTGAAGAGGTCAGGCTGGATTTCTCGGTTATCTGCACAGAAGTGATCACTGTAGCAATGGGTTTGGATTGGTTCACCTGTGGAGTGGAAATTGAGTGAAAGGAGGAGAGGGCCAGTCTGAGCATTTAGAAGCTCTATAGAGGGAACAACAGTGGTCTGAGAAGTATTAGGAATACAAAGACTTCTGTGTTACAGAAGACAAAGGAAATATGTGTTTCAAGGAAGAGAGAGGTAAGCAGTATAATATGCTGTGGCTCATGCTATCTAGGATATTCTTAGTTGCTGGCATGATAGCATTATCATCTGTGACTTATTCACAAAATATGTTTAATTATGGGCAACGTCTTCATTTTGTCACCCACATGGTACCCAAGACATGCAGGTTTGCCCTCCCCCTCAAGAATGCCCATCTGATAGAAAATCAAGAAAAAATAATGAATACCATTTAGCCCAGCAAATTACCTCAGAAGAACATTCTTCCAAGGAACAGTACACCTGCACACAAGAACGCATCTCTGCAAGGTGCACTCTAATGATCCTATCAAATGACTTGGACAGCATCTGCTGCTTTGGGTAATATGGGTCTTTAGGGCCATACATTAACAGATAATTGAGAAGTAACTATAATCATGCACTTAAAAAATTCATGGTGGCCAATTCATAACTAATTCATATTTAGTTACAGGGGATTTGCAAACACATTTTCTAAATCTACATATTTATTCAGTAAATTGCTCTCCCACCCAAGTCATTCTCTGAGGAACTGTCAGCTTCAGCATTTGACAGAAACAGTCATTTCTGAGCCTGGGCAAGGATTCTGCCAGCAAGCTAGCTCCCAGACTTCTAGCAAAGAGTTAACAATAAACATAAATGGCACAATAAACATGAACAATAATAAACATAAACATAAATGGCATTAAAATATAATAAATGCTGTGATTATAAAACGATAATGCTTAGCAGAGTTGAGAGATTGCAAGAACTATAGGAATTGCTCAAAGATTTGAGGAAGCACGGGCTATGTCTATCCTCTAACCCAATTAAAGAATGATAGTTTATGTCATGTGTGTCTTACATGATGTAACCAAAGAGGCTTGTGGGGGTTATAAAACACACGTGGCACATGAAACAAACCCTTCTTGCCATCTAAGTATTATAGTGTGCTACCTCATGTGTACGTATTTTCAGTTAAACGCCTTCTGAGGACTTTGCAATACATTTAGAATAATCCCTGCCTGGTAGGCTCTGCCTAGCTCTCCAAATTCATCTCACTCCTGTTCTCTCCTTTGTTTACTATGTGTCAGCCACACTAGTCTTCTCCAACTTTCTACAAAACCTCAAGCTCATTCTTGAGGGCACTTACTCATACTCTTCCTCCCCAAGACTCCTCTTCCCTTGCATGGCTGGTTCATTTGCATCCTTCACATCTCAGTTTATCTTCAGAATCCTCACAATAAAACTGTGAGGTCATCCCCACTTTAGACAAGGAAACTAAGGCACAGAGGTTAGCTTACTTACCTGAGGTCACACAGTCAATGAGATTCAAATCCAGGCAGTCTGGCTTCAGCACCTCCTCTCTTTAACACCCACCTCAGCTACTTGCTTATTTTCTTCACTGGCATTTATCACAGTTTGCAACTACTTGGTTTTTTGTGGGGGGGCAGTCTGGCTTCAGCACCTCCTCTCTTTAACACCCACCTCAGCTACTTGCTTATTTTCTTCCCTGGCATTTATCACAGTTTGCAACTACTTGGTTTTTTGTGGGGGTTTTTTCTGTCTCCCCCAGAGAGGCGACATCTCTCTTGTTCACTATAGTATTCTAGCATAGAACTTGGCCAAATAGTAAGACTCAAAAATGATTACTGAATGCATAAATGAATGAATGATATCAATGTGTCTCTGTAACAGGCTACATTAGGAGAGTAGATCTGGGGTAGAGAGGGACAACTGTCAAGACTTGAAGGACAGTGACCACATGTGCCTCATAACTGAGTCCTTTTCAATTTTCCTTCCACCCAAAAAACATGATAAGCAGCAAGCCCAACAACTGAGCAATGCATTATTTTCTGTTAAGGAAACAAATTCTACTTCGCGGTGATGCCTGCCTCAAGTGCATTTGAAGTGGATCACAAAGTACATCGAGTCATGCCAATTCAGTTCGTCCTCCCTGACAATTGTGTTAGCTTGGTGAATTTCACTCCTCTGGCAAACTACACCCTTCTTATCTGGCATGTTCATATTTAGTTGCAGGGGATTTGCAAACACATTTTCTAAATCTACATATTTATTCAGTAAATCGCTCTCTCACCCAAGTCATTCTCTGAGTAACTGTCAGCTTCAGCATTTAACAGAAACAGCCATTTTTGAGCTCAGGCAAGGATTCTGCCAGCAAGCTAGCTCCCAGACTTCTAACAAAGAGTTAACAAGAAAAGGATATCATCTACTGCTTCAACCAGAAGAATGAAAATCTTGTGTCCTCCATGGTTTTTCCCTTAACTGTCAACAGCAGATAGCCTTGTTCTGTGAAATTAAACTATTTACAGGGACCATGGAAGCAGACAAGACCAGTGTCTCACACTTTGCTGTGAGTGGGGTATGAAACTGTGTGCCCAGCCTCTGAAGAACGGGCAAGGGGAAGCTGGTTTAGGATTACACCCTGGTGAAGGATAATCCAAATGTAGGTAATTCACATGCAGATCAGCAGAAATCCATTGCGCTTCAAGCCCTGGTCCCTCTGATGGCCTCCAGACTGAATATTAGGAAAGATGCTAAGCTCTGGGAAAGGACTGGCTAATTCACCAGTGACCTCCTAATTGCAAAATGTCATGCCTCTCATCAGTTTTCAGTCCCATGACTTCACTGTAGCAGCTGACATTACTGATGCTCCCTCCTGGAAATGCACTCTTTCCTGGTTCCTGGAATGCCTGTCTCTCCTGCTTCCTCTCCTATGTCCTCGATCCAGAACTGTCCCCTCACCCATCCTTTCAACTAGCTAATTCCTTAGGTTTCATCTTGAGTTTTATAGCATTTCTCATTTTGTGCTACAGCTTCAAATACCTCTTCGGATCAATTTCTATCAGAACTATATCTCTATTCTCCACTCTCCTCAACTCCAAATCTGTATCTAATTGCTTGCTGTACATTTCCATCTGGATATGCCAATAAACATCTCAATTTTTTTTATGTCCCAAACCAAACACACTAGAAAAACCTGCTTCTCCTCTGTATTCATCTTGCTGGTCAGCAATACCCAGTCAAACGGGCCAAAAAATTCAGTGTCAGATAAGTTGGTTTGTCACTCTCCTTCAATTCCATTCCCACCTTCAATTAGTTCTGGAAATCTCGCCATCTATCCAGCCCCACTGTGACTACTCTAGTTCAAGTCCTCTTTCCTGGACTACTGCAATAGCTTCACCATGGATTCCCCACCTCCAGCCTCTCCCCCTTCTATACCATCTTCCACAAACCAAGGAACTAACTTTCCTTCCATAGTACTTTCTAAAACACGAATCCAATCAGATTAATTCCCTAATTTGGAACTTCAATGGCTCCCCACTACCAAGAGCAGTGGTTGTCAAACAATTCCCCATGAGAAAGAAATTTTAAAGCATGACTTTCAACATCTTTATTCATAAAGTGTATCTGTGTACTGTTCTAATTGTTTATAAAGTTTAATTTCTTCATCTAGGATAAAATAAAGAAAATTTAATAGTTTTACCTGATCCCAATGGATTAATTCACACTACCGCAGGTGGTCACTGTGTCCTCTAAGGACGAAGGGTAGCATCTACACCAAATCCCCTGCAAGGGGATGAAGTCGAGCTCCTCAGCTGGCAATCAGGGTGTTTCACAATCTAGCTTCAACCCACCTCTGCAGACGCATCACGCCGTCCTCCTCCACCACCACAGCTTCAGCCACTAGCCACTCTTCTCCACACATGCTATTCTTGTATGCACACAGCATGGCACAGGAACTTACGCAGCTGGCAATCAGGGTGTTTCACAATCTAGCTTCAACCCACCTCTGCAGACGCATCACGCCCTCCTCCTCCACCACCGCAGCTTCAGCCACTAGCCACTCTTCTCCACACATGCTATTCTTGTATGCACACAGCATGGCACAGGAACTTACACTTGGATGTCAGATCTCTCCCTGCCAACAGCTAGCTGTGTGACCTGGAGTCACTTTCTGAACCTTTCTGGGCCTCTATTTCCCCTTTTGTATGACAAATGTAATAACACCTGTACTTTGCTGGATTGTTGTCTGTATTAAGTGAGGTTCAGTGAAAAGTGATATAGGGCCAAGCACCGAGGAGAAGCTTAATAAATGGTACCTAAGAGTAGCAGGAGTAATTGGAAGTACTACTCTGTATGTCGTGCTTAGAATTTGGGATTCTTGTTTCTCCCATGGCCTGGCTTCCTAAATACCTCTCAGTATCTAGTTTCAAACAGCACTTCCCCTGAGAATTACCGATCCTCCCGGGGTGGAGTTTGTCATTCACACTTGTCTGCTCCCCTAAGAACCATTTGCAAGCCTCCATTGTTGTATTAAGTCGCTGATGATTTCTTGTCGCAGAGAGTGGTGATTTGGTTGCTGGGATGCATGTCTAGCTTGTCCACTATATTGCTGGTACTTGAGGGAGCTGACTTACTAATTTCAGAGTCCCCAGCATTTAATAGAGTGCCTAGCACAGAACAGGTGCTCAATAAATGTTCACCAATATTTCCATAGAAAAAGGGAAAAGAGAACTATTTAAAAGTTCGTGGATATGCACAATTTCATGTTATAATAATAGCAACTTACTTAACAGTTGACAAAGCACTTTCACATATGTTCGTGAGAAACAGGCTGCTAGCTTCCCACTCTAAAATAGATAATATCTTATCACTAAAATATTATCACTACAGCAACTCATAAAGTAGATAATAAATTAAAGAGAAGTAACTGTTTGACAATATCCCTTCAATGACTGTTTTCTCTTCCATTCTGATCTGATGCCAAGTTAATGTTATCATAAAATAATTCCATTAACTGAAATTGTGTAGTTTACTGAGCCATTACTGTCATCAAAAAAAAGTGAAATTATATTCGAAACCAAAAACAGAAGCTTACACAGGAATAAATGGCATTAACATGCAAACGAATTACATGCACGAGAAACAGGAATAGCAGTGTGACAGGCGTTTCAGCCCATGCTCAGCAGAAACAGATGATTACATTTTAATATTTATTCATACATGAACAATGAAAACAAATCACGCTGGCAAGTGCCTTCAAGTCAAATTCATATTTGTTTAAAAAGGCAGAGGGTTATGCACTCCCTCCAGCTGCAGGCTACACTGGGCATGCCTGAGCATTATTCAGACGATCTTGCTGCCTAACACATTCATGACCTAGAAGGTGAACTAGTACATAATATTCACATACAAGGCCACTGAGCTGGTGGCGGATGAGGTAGCAGTTGGGGGAAGCAGGGAGTAGAATAAAGGAAGCACCAGAGAGCTGGGGCCTGGATTCAGATCACTGATGCTGAAGGCAACTAGAGAAAGGGCAATAATGTGAGGGCCCCAGGTGAGGTGAGCCAGACTGGAAGTATCCATGCGAGCTGTGAACCAGGCTCCTAAGATGCCCCAATTTGCAGTGGCAGCTACCAACCAAGGCAGACTTATGGTGCTGTGCATACATTGGTGGTCCCTCCTGGCTCCCAGGGGAGGGGTGGGGAGCAGGATGATATTCCAGATACTGCAGCTCCCAAAGGAGGCAAAATAACTCATTTCCAAGGACTGTGAGCTCACTGGGCCTACCCTCTTCAGCTTTTCTTTATTCATTCCCTGGGAATGAGGATAAAGTCATGGTAGCCTGGACAGCTTTGCCATAGTGACAAGGACACCTTTCCTGACCACTCCTGCTCCAAGACATCATTTTCTGTACTGAATTCCTACTGTGCTCAGAGATATTACCTTGTGACTTAGCACCTAAACCCATGCCTGGCACCTCTCAGCAGTCCCCAATGGCATTTAACAAGCCGACCCTTCAAGGTGTAGCTGCTCTTTATTGGGATAGTCCCCCAATTTGGCTAACAAGAATTCACACTTGCTTGGCCCAGAACAAAGTTCTGGTTCTCCAATTTGCTTAATCAGATGAGGTGGGGTACAAAACTCACTCTGCTAATTCTTAGCTGTGAGATCTTTGAGTCTGGATCTAAGCCTCAGTTTCCCTATCTGTGAAAGGGGGCTAGATATGGTGTCCAGTTTCATACTGAATGAGTACATACTATGTTCCAGGTGCTGCTCCCAATGCTTGGGATACAACGGGGTACAAAACAGTCAAAGATTCCTAGACTGGAGGAGCCGACATTCTAGCAGGGAGGGGGCAGTAAACAAAAGCATAATTAATTATTATATAGTATGCTAACATGTAATTAGTTCTATGGGGAGGAAAACAAAAGACAAAAAGCAGAGTGAGAGAAAGGGAAATCAAGAGTGCTGGGGCGGGGGCTGCAATTTTAAATAGGGTAGTGAGGTTTGAGTAAAGATGTGAAAGAGGGGAGGGGATAGTAAGCAGCTCTCTGGAGAAGGGTGCGAAGGCCTTAAGTCAGAAGCTCGCGCCACAGCAAGGTGGCCAGTGTGGCTGGCACAGAGTGAATGAGGAGCAGCAGGAGATGAAGTCAGAGATGAGGTTCTCCACGGGACTTTTGTGAAGACTGCTGGAGGTAATGCATAAAATGTGCTTAGCAGGTAAATAATAACTGTGGACAATCGCTATGTGACAGGCACAGTGCTAAGTGTCTTATGCCATTAGCTCATTTAGTCTGCACAACAACCCTGTAAGGTAGGTACTATTATTCTGCCTCTGTTACATATAAGGAAACTGAGCTTTAGGCAGAATAATTTCCCCAAGGTTATAAACACTAGTAAACAGTAATAGTAGGATTCAGACTCAGAATTCGAACCCAAGTAGCCTGGTTCTGGAGACAGTACCTTTAACCAGTGAGCCTCTCATAAACCAAGAAGGTGGGGATGGGGGCTGGTGGAAGGCAGAGCAGACCCAGGAGGCTGGGATTACACTGAGAAGAGGAGGAAGCAAAAACTGAATGAGCAGGTCTTTAAGGAGAGCTGAAGGCAAGATACAAAGAAAAGACAGGCATATCGTGCAGGGGCCATAGAACTGCATACAGCAGCTACTCGGGATAGAGGGGCCAGGGTGCGCTCAGAAGGGAAATGCAAGCAGCAGACAGAATCAGGACCCATCCAATGGGGCCAGCAGGAGACCACATGGTGGTCCTCAAAAAGCACAGGAAAGTCCCCATATGGTGGTCCTCAAAAAGCACAGACACGTGGTGAAAGGTATCCCCACCTCCCCAAAAATAAACACCAAGAAATGCTTAGGATAGCAAGAACAGTAAGTCAAATTCTCAGCATAAATCAGGACACCAGAACGTTCTTTTAACAATTTAAATCTGAGTTTTTGAAACACGCACCCTTGCTGTCTCTCCTAGGTGAAAACATGATAACAGCTAACATCTATTACATTTATGGGATAAGTACCAGATATTGCATGGAACACTGTACATATAACCTCATTTTATCAACAAAACACTAAAAGCTAGTTTATCCCCATTTATAGATAAGGAACCTGAGGCTCAGTGAGGCTAGTCACTTACTAAGCCAGGCACTTACGGGGACAGAAATATCACTTCCTCCAAGGTCTGTCCAGCGTGAACTATTACTTCACACTCTCTCCTCTGCTCTAGCCTGTGGCAGCATTAGGATTGATAAAGAACAAAAGGAGCAAATCCTACTGCAGCACCATGCTCTGGATTTCCTCTCCTTGAGAGCCATTCTTGTGGAAGCTCTGCAGTCTCATTTCTATGTGTCTGGCTGGTAGAAAGGGGTACTCCTCAGTGTCCATGGAGTGGAACAGGGAAGCACAGGCTGCTCTAAACTCCAAGTAATAATATGGGCTCAGAAACCCTGGGGATCAGCACCACTGGCTGTCTGAGCTTCAGGATTAAAGATACTGCAAGGGGCTTTGTAAAGAAGCTCAATACCGGGCCGGCCCCATGGCTCACTCGGGAGAGTGCGGTTCTGGGAGCACAGCGGCGCTCATGCTGCAGGTTTGGATCCTGTATATGGATGGGAGGGGCTTTGTAAAGAAGCTCAATACCGGGCCGGCCCCATGGCTCACTCGGGAGAGTGCGGTGCTGGGAGCACAGCGGCGCTCATGCTGCAGGTTTGGATCCTGTATATGGATGGGCAGTGCACTCACTGGCTGAGGGTGGTGCGGACGACACCAAGCCAAGGGTTGCGATCCCCTTACTGGTCACAGGAAAGGAAAAAAAAAAAAAGAAGCTCAATACCTAGAAGATAATCTCCTCACTCTTTCTGAATGTTGCTCACTATGCTATATACCTCCCAGGGGCTCAGTCATTCTACAAAAGCCTAGTGGGTGTTGATCATATTTATGGCCACCACAGCATCTTTTGGACACACTCCTTATAATTTAGGAATTTTCTATATTTTTAAGTCTGCCTTCCTATGGCAGAAGCTAGAACCTACTCTGCCAGCTTCCTTTGCTGCTATGGTTCAGCCATGTGCCCAGAGACACCTGCCCCAGACTTTGACTCAGGAACTAGTGGCACAAGGGGAGGACAAGGAACTAACTCTTTTTGGCTTTAAATATACATAAATCTTCCTAAAAATAATAAAATAAAAAGTCCACTACTACTCAACAACTTCTTCTCCTTCCTTACCCAACTGCATCCTGCATATTGATACAGGAAAATCCTCAGCCCTTGCAAATGTTCATGTGCAATATGTGCAAGGAAAAAAATGGCAAGAGAACAAATAATGGGAGCCAGATCAGCTACAATTAGGCACATGGTGAAAAAGAACAAAGGAGTAACAGGAAACAGAAACACAATACCAGACACAATAAGCCCAAAAGCAATAATTATGTTCTGATTTCCCACCAGCTGGCTTAGAAATCTCAAAGCACTAAACTTCTGTTTTCTAGTTTTCCAAGTAAGTTGAACCCTGGTATGGGGAAATACCCTGTCCACTTCCCAGTGCCCTCGAGGATCCAATGGAGAGCAGTTTGTTGCTAGAGATTCTAAAATGAACAACACACACAAAACTTACCTTCTCCTAGCATGAGGTCCTAGACCTCTGCAGGTCAGCCTACACTTTTGTTCATGGGAAAAGATTCAAGGTTAGGCCTGGGTTGCCTTAGAGACATCTCTCCTGACCAAATGTCAGCGATGTTCTTTATATTATGCTGGGGACTTAGCAAGGAATAACAAATCACCTTCTCCTTAAGAAACCAAAAGTCACTTAGCACTCCAGCAGCACTGAATTTACACTTATTGAAGAGTTAGGGGTTCTGCAAGATGACATTCATTGAGGCAGAGGAGAAGAAAGCAAATATACAAATGTATTTTTTTTGCACATGTGGAAGAGACAATGACTAAGAGAGATAAGACAGGTTGAAAAAAGATACGAAGGAAGAATGGGAAGGAGAGAGGAAGGAAGGAAGGAAGGAAGAGAAATACAGGAGAAACAGTAAGATGAATAAACTAAAAGGAAGAACTGGAGAAGAAGATATAAATAAAAAAGATACATTCTTCTTATGGATTGAACGTTCTCACTTGGAAGATGGGATATCTTTGCCTATTAATCTGTAACTACAATATCTGAATACTTGAATGTCCCCCGAGAAACTCAACTCTTAGAAAGACTCACTGGAGTCTCCTACTGGTTTTCAAAAAATTGATAAGTATCTCTTGAACTTGGAAGAATATTCCAGCTAAGACTTGACTAACTAACTGACAAGCCAAAGAAATTGAAACAGATACTTCACTTTCAGAATAACCTAAGTGATGTTTGTTTCATGGCATGGTTCAAGACACACTCATCATCTGAAATCTCAAAGAGTGTGTTAGGAGAATCCTAAATCATTATCCGTTTCAGACGTCTTGCCAAGTATAAAGCTTTAGCAGTCCATCCATTGTCATGATCAAAGTGATGGTTACAGACTTCAACCTTCTTTTGGGAAATCAATCTCTCCCAAGACTGACCATACCATAAGTGGCTGACTTGACTCACAGCTCCAGAGGGGCACATGTGACCACAACTACACAAGTTGCATATTCTTCCCTCTGGCCACATTGTTTGATTCAGACCTTAGCACATGACCCAAGACAGCTTTTGTCTTAGGATTTTGCTGAAACAACAAGGAATCTAGGATTGCTTCAGCTAGTAGAATATAAACCTACATCTTCTAGTGGTCTCTACTTTGGAAAATGTGCCTCTGAAAGCAATCAACAAAAGGAAAGCAAAGCCAAGATCTAAAGCTACACTGAGCATCTGAATTCAGCCATGCCTGAGGCCAATCTATGTTCAGGATTTTTCAATAAGGTGCAATAAAATAAAGTCATATTTCCCCCTAAGTCAATTGCACTTGAGTGTTCTTCATTTGCACTGATAAGAACGCAGACACTACATTTCTTGTTTGTGTTTTCTTATTTCCCATCACACACAACCAACCTGATCACACACACAACCAATCCTATCTAACCTTGCCTTATAGCCAGGATGAACATAAATTGTTCTTTGGTGGATTGCATTTGAATGTCTCCATCTCCAAATTCCTTCAAAAAGGCAGTTAAATTCGGTGACACTGACCATCAAAATCTCTTAAAGTGCTCTAACGGGTCAGCTTACTTGTTGGCTACTAAGATCTCAAGGACAGACAGGTCAACTGCAAACACCAGCTCCTCTGCCATGCACAAGCTACTAGAGCCAAATAAATGTCAAACTCCTTGAGTACTGCTCTCCTCGCTGCCAGCTCCTCTAATGGTAAATATAGATTTCTGGAAAATTTTCACCATATTTCATATCAAATAAAGAATGCTAGATGAAACACAGAAGAGCTTCAACTCACAAATCACATTCATTGGATGAAACATAACTCTGCAAAATGTTAAGGTTTCCTTTTTTTTTTTAACCCCCAAATGAACTTAGAGGGTACAATTATTACATACTTATAACTCTCTAGGTTGGATTCTTAAGTTGTTTTTGATCGACAGCTGAGCTGGTTATAATTTTATAAAAGAATTTCTCCTACAGTACAAATACTGTTGTATGTCAGAGGAGTTGCAGAGCTGATCAATCACTTTTATATAACAAGAACTCACTGTGAAAATAACGTCCTCGATCGAACAATGAACTTGAACACGTATTCCAAAGCTTTCAGCGTTCTTAGGATCGGCTCGCATTGCTCCCCTCTGCTGGAGGTATCCAAGTACGTCTTCAGCACTGTCATCAGTTTCCTGAATAAGGGATAATGTTTTCAAAACACGTATCTTTTTATCCCACAGTGTGGTAATTAGTTTGTTCAGTAAATTATAAAGCATTCAATCAAAGGTTAAAGGTGGTGGGATAGCCAAGCTCACTCACTCATTTGCAAGCATAAAAATAACACTGCCTTAAAAACATATTTATTATAGGAAATGAATAGGTATTTCTTGCCCATAAAAATCCAGCAAATAAAAAATTAGTGAGGAAAAAAATCTTTGATTAGGAAAACTAGTCGCAATCAGGCTATGAGTGGGAATAACATGGTGATAATGTCTTTTTCAACTTTTTCTTTCTATAGAAAATGTTCTTGTGATATTGTGGAATTCCCTTGCTTAGAAACTTTTCATGTTCCTTCTTTATCAGTAGGGCAGACTTGAAATTACTTGGCCTACCTTTCTAGGCCCCTTCACAAATTCGTCCCCCACCAAACTTTCTAGCATTATCTCCATCCCTAACCCTCAGTTTTCAGTACCCAAGCTACACTGAGCTACTTGGCATGTGCACTTCTTTCTCTCTAGCCTTTGAGTACTGGTGTCTACCACAAGTAACTGCTCAATAAATGATGGTTGACTAGCTGAATGAATGAATGAATGAATGAACACTTCCCTGTACTACTGCTACCATAAAGTATTCATCCCAACCTATAGGTTTTGCATATTCTTATTGATATCCAAATTACCCAAGCATGGGTTGGATTTTGTCAGAAAAGGGAGTATTTACACATACTAAAAGAAATTATTCAACTTCCTTGTGCCCTAGGCATCCTAGCAGGGCAAGTAAGAGGTGAATAAGAAATCCCAGTGTGCACAGTTACTTACTTGTAAGCCAGCGTAGCACTGAAATGCTGTTGAATGTAAGCTTCCAGAACAGTGTTAAAATGCTGGAATTTCCGATCTGCAATGAGTCCTATTATGTAGATCTGAGGAAGATGCAAGGAATTAGTGTCATAGACATAGTCCAGGGCAGGAAGCCATATTTACCTGGCATAACTAAACCCCCATCAAAATTCTCTTGCCCAGGAGTTAGCTCACTAAGATATAGTTAGTCCTTCTCATTTAAGTAGCATCTCCCCAAAAAGTGTTTCATGAGGTGTGCTGTGGGGTGTTATAAGATAAAAGGATTTCATGGTCAAATAAGTTGAGAAATCTCAGGTTATCATCATTTGACTGACTTCTTTATTGCAGAACTTTTCAAAGACTTTAATATACTTAAGTGCATTGTGAATCTCCGAGAGAGTCATGCAACATTCAGCACTTCCCTCAGTTATTTAATCAAAGGATCTCTCTGTCATGAGGCATCTTTCCCGTAGGGTTAGCATTCTAGGGGGCCCTCTTGGGAAGCACTTAATTAAGCCACAGTCATCTCCATGTAACCTCTTCAAAAATGCAAATGTCTGTGACACAAGGGATTAATACATAAAGACTTTGTTGGGCACTGATANAAAAATGCAAATGTCTGTGACACAAGGGATTAATACATAAAGACTTTGTTGGGCACTGATACCCTAATGTAGATTTTCTTACGTTTATTTTGACATGATACTGAGAAAATGTGAGCTGTGACAGGGAGAGGAGGAAGAGACCACTTGGGAGGAGGAAGGAAGAAAGATCTGGATGGCATACCACCATGAAAAGTTCTGGGTGGGCAGGAGGAGTGCAACAGCTCAGGTGAGTTGGAGGACACGAGGAAGAGAAGGTCAAAGGAGAGTTAGGAAACATTTTGGGTGTTTTGCAACCTAGCCAAGGACTAGGCCTGGCATTCATGGAAAGCCTAAGCAATCATTCACAATATCCAGTCTCATGTACTTTCAACCAGTGTCAATCTGACAGAAAACACTTAAAATTCTCCTTTCACCTACTCTGGCCCATGTTTTCAAATGAACTAGAAACAAACAAAAAGAAACAGCAGCAGTTCATTCATTGGTCTGGTTGCCAAACATTACAAGGACTCCAACGAATTCATGGAAAGGGCCACAAGTTCTCATTCTTTTCACAGTGAGACACACATTGTTACCTAATGTCACTAAACGTCTGTCCCCTCTCTCTTACCAAAGCATCAAAGACGAGGATGTCATACTCATTACTTTGAGAATGCTCCATCATGATGTTGAAGAGAGCGTCCAGAGTGTCCTGGAGAAACTGGACAAAACCATGAAGGTTGCATTAAGAAAGAGTGCAGGTCACCCAGAAATCCACTCCTATGTGTCTATCCAAGAGAATGTGGATAGTCCTCCACCACATGCCATGTTCAAGAGGTGCAGAGCGGTTTTGTCCACAAGAGCCCAAACATGGAGCAACCCAGCAGTCCACCAACAGCAGAATGGATGTGTAATCAGTGGCATTTTCACACTACAGAATCCTGTACAACTATGCAAAAGAGCAAACTACTTCCACATGCCACACTGAGGATGACCCTTGCACACAGTGTGTTGAGCAAAATAAGTCAGACACAAAAATGTATGTTCTTCATTGCTCTATCCTTATGATACAGATATAAGCAGGCAAAAACACACTATGATGATGGTAGTCAAAAGCAGTTGCCCTAAGTGAGTTAATGATTCAGAAGGGATATGAGGGAACTTACTGCAATGCTAAAAAGTGTTCTGTATCTTTACTGGGTGGTGGGTACATCGGTGTGTAAAAAGTCACTGAGCTGGAGACTGTCCAGTTAGCTCGGTTGGTTAGAGCACGGTGCTGGAACACCAAGGTCCAGGGTTCCATCCCTGTACTGACCAGCCACCGAAAAATCAAATCAAATCACTGAGCTAGACTCTTGAGATAAGCACGCTGTATCTATTTTATTGTGTGTTTATTATACTTCAATAAAAAACTTTTTTGAAAAAGAAAGAAAAGAATGCAAAAGGGAGGCAATGGAATCCCCCCTCCCCTGTGACTTCTCCAAGCTGCCCAAAGGGGATAGACTTTATAAAGGGGACTAAATATCTCTGCCACTGCTGAACCAGGTAGGTGGGTCAATAGTGCACATTTAAAGCATTGATCTATAAAATCTACCATGCTTCTCCAGGCATGGGCAATTAAATAAAACTGATTTCCCTCCCTCCTAAGGGATGGGTCGATATTTCCTGCAATTCCTCAAAACACAGAACTACAACCTAACGATGTTTAATCTCAATGTTTTTCTACCATGCTTCTCCAGGCATGGGCAATTAAATAAAACTGATTTCCCTCCCTCCTAAGGGATGGGTCAATATTTCCTGCAATTCCTCAAAACACAGAACTACAACCTAACGATGTTTAATCTCAATGTTTCTAGCTGTACCAAGTTCCTGATGGAAACAAGATCACCAGGACTGCTGGGAAACACTTGTCCCAGTTCATAGTGCTAGAGAGGAGGATTGCTTTAATTAGATCTGCACTTGAGATGCTTTATATTCTCCACTACCATGAGGACACAGTAATACACCTGACATTTACATTGTTTTCTGCTTGTTTTACTTAAAATGTGAGCCCTGATGTCTTCCCCTTTTTTATCATTAATACATAATGCTTTCCAAGCAGCAGAAACCAAGAATACCTTTTATTTCTAACAATAATGTGCATGTAGTACTGAGATCATACTGCTATGCATAGCAACATATAACAAAAATAATTAATAGTTACTATTTATTGAATTTCGTGTTTTATATACTTTAGTCCAATTATTGTGTACAATCTCTAATAGACTGTGCTGAGTAGTTTTTAAATATTATCACCTTGAATGCTCATAACAACTCTGAGAACTATGTCACATTCATAATATTATCACATCAGGTTGGCAAGTGGGAGAGCTGGGATCTACACCCAGGCTGATCTATTTCCAGAGACTGAGCACAGCTATTGTTTTCTACCTTTCAATATTCAATGCCATTGAACCAAGTCACCCCCCTGAATCTCCCCATAAAGATTTCTCATAGTAACTTGGGACAGTGTGACCCACTGTCAGAAAAAAATTGTCCCATCTCCTTCCACACTTCGCTTCTCTTCTGGAGCCACCCATGATTAAAGTTCTATCCCTGGTGGCTGGACACAAGTAAAATGAAGCCACACTGACCTTCACCACTTCCTCTCCGTCCACGATCTTCAACTTTTCTAAATTCTCCTGTAGCAGTTGAGGCTTCATACGCCACTTCAGCAAACCCAGCAAGCCCACTAAAACAGAGTCCAGACAAGCAGAGTTATGATTACTGGCCTCAACCATCCCTCTCAGGACCTCCCTGGGCTTGTGTGCCCTTGCACCCACACACATGCACACAAGCCACACTTGGTGACCCTGTTACCGTTCTGGGTGAGCTTTGTGGAGCACACCAGGGTGGAAATGGAGAACACATCCCGGGAGCTGACAGAGAGCCCCCCAACACTGCTGGAGCTGCGGCTCAAGGTGGCCCCCTTATTTTCCATATGGTGTCGGTAAGATGGAAGAGTCAGGTAGGCACTAGCATCCTCCATCTTCTTGCTGTCCCCCTGGAAACAACACTTTGGTTACCACCCCAAGCCAAGGCCACACACCCAAAGCTGCCCAGAGCTTGCAGTGGCCAAATTACACACTGTGAGGTGGGGAAGGTCAGAGATAGCGAGGAAAATCACCAGAGAAGCAATAAACATCAGCTTGTGAAGCTGGGCTGTTTTTTCACAAACTAGGCAAGAATCCAAAGTTACATTAATGGAAAAGGGGTTGATCAACCAGTTGAAAGCTCTGTAAACTTCATTAATGACAAAAATGGAATTGAAGATTTCCAGACAGGCCCTTTTAATTTATTCTAACCTTTTTGCTATCATAACACATGCCCACCAGCAAGATAAGGAATCCAGCTTAATGTAGAAGTTAATGGAAAAGGCACTAGGTCAAAGCATCCTGGGATCTAGACCCTGTTTTACCATTCACAAGTCGATGCCATCTTGGATACATGCCTTAGCTTCTGTGTGTTTCATTTTTCTCATGCATAAACTGAGGATGATCATATTTCTTCCTTCCTAGAACTCCTGAGCAGACTAAATGGGATAATGCATGCAGAACCCGGGCAGAGTGATAGATACTCAAGTGCCCTGGTATGCTAAAATGATCGTCTAAAGGTAGCTTTACAGGAGATGACGTTGACTGAGCTCTTACCCTGCACCAGTAGCTGCATCAGCTCCTTTATATATGCCTTAGCTCCATTTAAGCCTCCCAACAATAGTATGAAGCAGATTCTGTTATCATCCTTGTTTAACAGACAAGGAAACTGAGACTTAATGAGGGCAAGTAAAAAGAAAACTGACTGCAGGTAGGCCTCTACCCCCAAGGAGTTCACAATCTGCCCAGGAAGAATGGTTTTCAAGCCAAGAACTACTTCCATGTGCAATAAATGAGACAACAGAGGCTTTATGGAAGAAAAGAGGTTTTCTGGAGTACTCAGAGAGACTCAGAGAAGACTACCATAGGATGAGGGCCTTGATGAGGCTGTGTCTGCCATGCAGATCACAGGGAGAAAGGCAATTTCAGCTGATGAGGTTGACAAAACTGAGGGCAAGGGTTTGGCCCCTGTGCTGACCACTTAACCCTGCCATATCTCACAGCCACACACTTTGCCTCCAGCCGGGTGCTGTTAGGAGAGGGGGTGTGGGAAGGCACGCAGGTAAGAGCAAAGCAAGCACTTCCTTGCTTATCGAAAACAGTCCATGTCTCACGATGCAAAAATAGCAACAGTGGACATCTGCACACCCTTTACAGCTTACCTGGCCCTTTCTCATGGGTCTTCTCATTGAGTGGTCATAAATATTACTGTCACTGCCTAAGAAAAAGTAGACTGAGACTCAGGAAGACATGTGAGATGATTCCAGATTTAGTCAGCAGTAGCATCAGAACCCAGATTCCACTATTTTTCCATTAGCTATGGTGCAGGATCTCTCAAATGTTTCTTGTGGGTCTTCTAGGCATCCCGCAGAGGCCCTTACACAGTCATGAGCCCATTTCTGTACATAACAATAACTTTTTCCGTTTACTTAGCTCTCCCATGTACCCATCAGTGTGTTGTGCACATGTACTGCCTCATATAGTCCTTACAATCAGTCACTGAGGGCTCGTAGATGAGGAAACAGAGGTGCAGAGAAGTTAAGGTTTTGTACACAGCCACACAGCTGGTAAACCCTGCTGTGTATGATTCTGGGGTCCCTGCTGTTAGTCATTAAGCAATCTTACCATCACTTCTTCACTTCCCATACCCCCTCACTGCAGAGTTAGTGCCAACTCGGGGTACCTTGAGGACAACCAAGTCGTGACATCCATCATGCAGAGTAGTCCCGTCTTCTTTCATCAGCTTCACATAGGACATGGCAAAGTTCTTTTCTCCTTTATCTTTAGCTGGAAACAGCATTGTGAGGTCAGAAAAGAAAATGATATATGGGGCAGTCAGCTATCCCATTCTTCTCCCCTTAGGGATGCTGCAGATACTCTATTTGGTTGGGTACTCACATTCCAGGGATGACCGATGTCGAAACATGAATCTCAGATGGATCCTCTGCATGTCTTCAATAGGGACAGCCACCTTAGCAGGCAGAAACCAGAGCTCAGGAGACAATGAGTTAAGTGGCCCTCCCGACTCTACCCTACCCCCAAAGGCAGCCTGACCATTTAACTGAGAGCACTGCCTGCTGATTTACTATCCATCTATCAAGGCTGATGAACTGTAAATAAATTACATAAGAACTAGCTATGAAGAGAAAATAAAGTACCAAATGTAATCCATTTGCCAAATTGCATTCCCAGCCAATGAAAAGAGGTCTGTAAATTATAGCAAGGAAAAATGAATCTCCCCAAATTGATATAAAAGTCACATAACTTTAGCACAGGATTTGATGCACTGCACAATGCATGATGCACATTTTCCTTACACACTCCAGGAGTTCTGGCAATTGCAGCAGGGCTTAGCAAATTAACAATGGTCATTAGGGGGTTTGCCTGAGGACTCTCATTTATGCAAATTAATAAAAATGCTTTAATCCAATAATATTTGGAAAAATCCTAGGGCTCATCCCATCCTTGGTTGGACACATGATTGGATGCTTTTGCTTCCAAGGACACTGAGCTAAGGCAATCATCCACTTGTCATTCCAGAACCACCATCCAGTGAGAGGTCTGCAGGCACCATTAATTGAGATGCTTTCAACCTGGCTCTGGACTACCCTGCCTTTTCAAGCCTCACAACTCTTCTGCAGTGTGCAGTTCAGGCCAATGCAGGGAAGCTTAGCTACGGTGAGAAAAACACTTTGATTTTAAAAGGGACAAGTTTGCACTGTAAAGATGACTATTAAAAGTCAAAACAGATGTATACATTGGAGCACTTTCTGTTTCAGACAATGGAATTTAAGCCTGAGGAGGCCCACCATCCTGTCTGTCTTTCAGACAGAGCTAAAGAACTGACAACCTTATGGGTAACTGCAGTTCAATCCATCCTTTCACTGCATATTGAATGGTTACTAGAAACTACAATCGTGAAAGGCACTGCCATGCTGATATAAGGCAGAGTCCTCATGCTCAAAGAGTTCGTGATCCATGTGTGGTGACATATAACAGCATGCGATAAGGGCTAGCAAAGAGAAACAACTGGGCATTGGTAACACCAAGGTCAAGGGTTCGGATCCCTGCACCAGACAGCTGCCAAAAAAAAAAAAAAAAAAAAAAAACTGGGGTGCAAAAGAGCACAGAGAAGAGAAAAAAAAACCAGTCTAATAACTTTTGACCCCAAAGACGGACAGGTTGTCATTTTAAAGAGAGTGAGTCTGGGGAAACCCACTGAGGAATATAGGAATACATGACAAGGCAGGAACCATTGAGGTTTGAATAGCTATCACTGAAAAGGAAGTCATGTGTATATCTTGAGTTTGGAGCTAGAGCACAGGGTGAGTAAAGAATGCTACTAAGACAGAGATATTTGAAGCTGTGATCAAGCTTCGGCATTTACTGAATTAATTCCAGACTCTTATTCCAATGCAGGTTATTCCTTTCTGCTTAGTGTGATGACCTGGTAATGCAAATATTTCTGGTTAATGCCACTTTTGCCTGGGGAAAATGTGAATATTGAGAGCAATGGGATAAGAGGCAGTTATAAAGAAGACAGGCATCCCAAAAGGACATTTTGTAGGCACTACCTGCACTTTCCTAGGCTCACATTTGCTTGCAAGCTCTGTCCCGACTCACTGCTGAGGAGAATGGCACAGCTCGATGGGTTGGGCACCGTCCATGACAGGATTGTCTACAATTCCCAGATGGTTAGGTCCTGGACCAGTGAGGGGTGATCAAGAGAACCAGGGTGCTCACTCATTGGGCCATCATTTCTGCTGCCCCACATGCCACCAACACATGCTAGGGTATTATTTCAGATCCAGGGAGGAGCCTCAGAGGACCCCATGCCCTTACGGATGGTGACTTCTGCTATAACCTAGAGCTAAAGAAGATTCTTTCTGTCACTCTATATTCCTCCAGTAAGAATGTTCATAGTTGGCCCCAGAAGTGAGCTGGACATTTAATGAGGAAAAATGTGATATATTCTCATTTGTTGCTCACAATGACATGGGTCCATCATGCCTCCCACCTGCTTAGATTAGAACAAGGAATCGCTAAAATATGTTCAACAGAATACTAGCCCTGGGATATGATGCTGGGAAAAGAGAAAATGCTCCGTGGCTGATGATGTTTGGGAAATGCTCTGCACTATCTCTCCCTTTTGCAGATCTGCAGAGTGCGTTTATATCATGAAGGTTCTGAGAATCTGAAATAAAGAAGCCTTTGACTTCTATACTTGTTCTCCAATTTCTCAGCATTTCCCACATTTATTTGACCAGGGATCATTATTTTAATAAAACTCCACTTAGTATTCCACAGAACATTTTGGGGGAGAAATGCTATGTAAGAAGGACGTTGAGGGAGACTGCATCACGAATTTGGAACTACTACATTGTCTGTCCCCCATTCCCCCACTACCCAGAGCTGACACAACGCTGCCTACCACTATAAACTAGACTGCCGAGGGAGACTGCATCACGAATTTGGAACTACTACATTGTCTCTCCCCCATTCCCCCACTACCCAGAGCTGACACAACGCTGCCTACCACTATAAACTAGACTGCCTTATAGAGGCGTGGGTGAAAAAAAAAAAAAAAGGGAAAGGGTCAACTGTTAGAAGGGCATCTCAAAGGAGTGTGAAATCCAGTTTGGTTTTCCAAACTAAGAAAACTGCCAAGTATGATCATGAGTAATATTTATGGAATGTGTACTCTCTTTCAAGGACTCTTCTGAGAGTGTTATGTGTATTAAATCCTTTCATTTTCACAGTCATCCTATTGTTCCCATTTCACAGAGGAGGAAAACAGAGCACAGAGCAGTTGAATGACTTGCGCAAGGTCAAACAGCTGGTGAATGGTAGAGCTGAAATATAAAGCTTGACTTCTGGGTCCAGGGTCCATGCTCGCCACTACCTTGCTCAACTGCTCTCATAAAAACGAGAAAGAATGCTAATTTTTCCAGTCTGTTTCCTCTTCCCTCAGGTAGCAGTGAAGAGCACAGACCCAGAGCCAAACTGCACAGGTTCAAATCCCAGCTCTGACACTTACTAGTAGTGTGATCTTACGCAAGCCACTCACCTGTTCTGTGCCACAGTCTCCTCATCTATAAAATGAGGGAAATATTTAATACAAACCTCACAGGGTGTGTCGTAAGCAATAAATGGATTATTTAAATAAAGCACTGAAAAAGAGTTCCTGGTTGATTGTAAGAACTAGATACATGTCTGCTGCTATTATCATTATTATTATTATTTATTAGTTATTATTACCTTGACTGTTTCCATCCAGCGTGGCTGTTTGACTTGATAGTACACGACGGAGTGATACTCATTCATGGGCTTGTCCCCAGCTCCCACGCAAATTGCATTCTGACCAAAGAAAAATGAAGAGAGAGAACACTATAGAAATGCCACTTTCAGTGCTTGGGCAATTTTGGTCCCAAGGCCAAGACCAGCCCTAGGGCCTGGGATAACCCTACCTTTTCTAACCCTTCTGCCAGGTCCCCATCATGACCCTTCTATATTACAGATTTATACATGAGTGTTCCCGGCCCCAGGAGTGACAGCTGCTTAACTACAGAAATTCTATTACTTCCATTCTGGAAACCACTGGAGCGCATCAGGCACTTACGTGGCTGCCTTATTGTAAATGGCAACCAGCCTTGGAGTTACTGCACACTGCCAGTCTTATTTAATCCTATTTGATCCTAAATCTGAATGTGCACAAAGTTTACAAACAGGCTCAGAATAGCCAAGCAGCAACTCATTCTGATAGATTTCTAATGCTCACATACCCAGGTTGGGGAGTGGGGTGGTGCTGGGCAAGGGGAGAGGGTATGGGCTTCAGAGAGATACATGGGTACCCACCTTGGTAAACAAGTCTGGTGCAGAGGGGTCTAGGGGGTGGCAATTCAGTTTAGCCCACAGTGACCAGGCATCTGGTGGGTACAAAGCTCATGAAGCACTGGGGATGTGGGATGAGTCAGATACTGAACCTGACATGAGCTTACAGTTTGGTGGGGGGTAGAGGAGGCATTAGATGAGCAGACAAGTCACTACAGCAATGTGATGTGATGACAGACCTAGGAACATACTACTGTGGGGCACAAAGGACAGACATAAGTGCAGCTGAGAATTCAGGGAAGATTTCTTGGAGGCAATGACAGTTGAGCATGTTGAAGAAAGATTCTGAGTTGTCTTTGAGCAGAACTGTGGGAAGGGCATTCTGAGCAGAGAGAAAGGCACAGAGCATGCATACCTTTATAGGATATTTATTCTTTGCCATAAAAACCACCCTCAGAGTTTCAGAAAGGAGCTGACTGTGTAACAAGGAATTATCTTCTAGTAGCATATGACAGCCCCTAATTCTCTCTCTCTCTCTGTTCATTCCAGCTGTTTGGCCTCAAAATAAGATACAAGCTAGAATCACTCAAAAGGGGTCTAATTGTGGTTTTCATAGCAGATCAACCAATTTTTTACCTTCAAATCACCAGACTCCTAGGGACATGAGGACTGGTTATTTTTAGGAAGAGCAAGTCCACACCTCTCACCAGATTCCATTATATTCTCCAGTGGATCCTTGACCTCCAACCCAGGTTGAGTCACCAAACTGGCCACACAGATG
>NW_007729911.1:181965-198222 GCF_000696425.1 Galeopterus variegatus
CACTGGCTGAGCGAGGTGCGGAAGCAACACCGAGGGTTGCGATCCCGTTGCCGGTCACGAACAAAGACAAAAAGACGGAAAAAAAAAAAAAAGACCTCACTTAGTTCAATCCTCACAACCACCTCTGATGATTACTTTCATTATCCCCATTTTACAGCTGGGTAAACTGAGACCCTGGGAGATTAAGGAACTTGCCCCAAAAGTGGCAGAGATGGGACTACATCTCAGACCTTTTTACTCCTCATCCAGCATTCTTTCTGTAACAACTGAGATGCCTCCCAGCCTATAATGATTTATATTTGGTGACATTTATGGGCTTAGAGTTTCTATAGCATGAGTAAATCCCATGTAGCTTATAAAATCTGAAAATACACATATATCTCTGGTGAAGGCAAAATTGCTGTACGGCAGACAACAAAATAATCCTGATGATGAAAATTTTTGATTTCCTAAGGCTGGAGAAAAAAAAAATCTCAGCCTTCCTCTGAGAAAGGCTGAAGACAGTGCCCTCACCTCAACATGTGAGAGATAAAATAATGTAAAGTGTGTCAAGAGAGAACTGTGACCAGGGACTGAGCCCAATTTTAGGGAGAATATAGATTCGTACATTTCTCAAGCAAGACTGTTCAATAATTTTCCACATTGTCTGTGCACACGACTCCCAATTAATTAACAGTGAGAGCCCCTAGTAGGTGTGGGAGACTTCAGGTCAGTTGAAGTAAGAATCAGGAGGAACAATCAGGAAGCCTGGAGGCTTTAATGCTGCCTTGGCCTTGGAAGAGACATCTTAGCCGGAAGAAAAACCAGGCTCCTAACACATGCCCTGTTTACTCTGTAGGAATCATGTGAGGAACAGATGACACTATAGATATGAACACAGTTTGAGAAAGAAAGTGTTCTACACTGACATGGCTGCACCGTGGAAGATGTAGACTAGCATCCATAAAGTAGGACTCAAGCCTGGAGCTCATTATACCTTTCTAATAATAATGGCTACATTTCATGAACTCCGATTATATAGGTTACCTCATCGGATATTCACAAGAGTGAGGTGCCATTGCTGATCCTGTTTCCAGACACTCTCAGGCTTAGAGAGGTTTTGTAACCAGCTTAAGGTCATCTTGCTAATCCAGGCTGAGCTGGGCTGTGAGCCTGGCTGCCTGGCCCCACAGGTCATGGTCTTAACCACTACACAACACTCTCCCAATACCCTGCCTCCGCTGCCTTAGGCTGGCTGCTCTCAGAAGCATAGAGGTTTCCTAGCCCAGCATCTGAGCTTTTTCACCTCTACAGAAACGTGCTTCAGGCCGAGGGCTTCACGGTACACTGGATCCCCCTGCTCCGAATGTTATCCTCCTTCCTGTCACTGCCTATTTACTGCATGCCAAGTGCCTTACACCTACTGTTTTGTTTAACCTGCAACGCCACGAGACAGGATTATTATTCCTCTTTTATAGATGAATAAACTTGCCCAAGATCACACAGCTAATAGGAGGTGGGGCTGGGATTTGAACCCTGTCTGTCTGACGCCAAAGCCCACCCCATTAGCTTCTCTGCAATGCCGCTTCCTGAGCAAGGCCCTTGAGACCCCAAAGTGAGCCAAGAGCAGGCCTAACCAAAGGCAGCATGCACCTGGAGCAGGAGGAGAAATCAATATTCCTAAAGGGGACTGTTCCCACAGGAACCCGCCAGTATCAAACAGGAGTGTTTCAATGTGCTGCCTGACACTTAATTAGGCAGTAATATTTATTTCTGCAAATAGAGAAAGAAAAGCCTCCCACAGGCTTCCTTAGCAATTGTCAATAGTCAGTCAACTGAACTCCCCCATAACTTCCCTAATGGATGAAACTGCAAATTATCCCCATGGCTCACAGTTACCTTTCCTTTTCAGCCTTCAGAATATCTGCTTATATATGAATCCTTGATAAGTGTGCCTGTTCAGCCTGGTCAGGTGACTTGAAAGAGTGGCAAAGGAGGAAGTAAGACACAAGATAAGACACCTGCTTGCCTGTTAACCAGTTCTAATTTGTCCCTCAGCAAATTTGAAGGAAAGCGTATCAGAATTTGAAAAACGAAGCTGAGGTTAAAAAATCCTCCAATAGGCATGAGTCTGCTTCAAAATATTCGTGGAAAAATAGAATTGAAAGATAATACAAAATTTTCCATGAACTTTTTGAAGTACCCTTGTAGTTGGATAAAAATAACTTCAAAGCAATGGTCTATACGTTCATGAAATGCAATTTTTCCTCTCAGCTAAAAACCCTCTGCTCTTTCTTTGTGTTTCTTTGAACAAAGTGTTTCTCACTTACTTTATTTTTCAAAGAAGTTTCAGAATCCAACAAAAGGAGGGTTAGTTACATGCTTGGATTTTGCTCAACCAGATATTAATTAACGGGGCCTGTCTTTATGAATGAAAAGGCAATTGTGGGGATTTCTTTAAATTTAAAAAATAATTATGAATCTTCCCAGAATTTGATATAAGTGTTTATCATCCTCATTTTAAAAATGAGAAATAAATTGGAAAAAAAAAATTTTTAAATGTGTAGGCATTATAGTGAAGTGTTTAAGAAGGCCTAGAACCTGGAATCAAACTCCATTTCTGCCATATACTAACTTTATGACCTCGGTCTAGTTGCTTGACAAACGTTTTGTTTCCCCATCTGTATAATGGGGGATAACAACAGAAATTCACGATACTACCACACAGCCTGGCACACAGTCATTCCCCTGTGGATATTAGCTGTTCTTAGGTAGAAGGTAGCAATATCAGCCTGAGCTCCAGGCCCCGAGCCCTGGTGACATCAATCTTCACACTCCCCTCTCTAATTCACACCCTCACCCTGCTTTGCCATCTGATCACCTACAGTGGCCTAAAAGGAGTATTTGCCCATGCCGAACCTTCTGCTGAGAGCTGATTTTATTTTCAGCAAAGTACTCCGAAAGGAAGAATTGAGAAGCAAAACCCTCCCACGCACCGGACACACTGCTGACAACCTTAAAGGAAATATAAGTAAATAACTGTAAACACACATGACAAATATTGTACAGGACATATGCTGTATAAATATAGCAATGTGTTCTGCATTCTTGAATATACTCTGCTAGCCCTCTGGAGACCAATTTATGAATAAAGCTTTCCACCAGAATTTCTGTCTGAGTACTGGGGAGTTAGATTAAAGGTTGAGAATGTCTGCTTTGAGAACATTCGGAGTCTCCACACCAGCCCAACGCTCTGTATCGATCCTCTTTCTTACCATGGATTTTGCCTAAATAAACCAGCTCAGGTTTCAATGAGAACAACATTTTAACTGCAAAAAGCTAACTTGTAAGCTGAGGCCAAGCAAAAAGAAAAATAAAAGAAAAAGAAGGGGTCATGAAAGGAAAGAAATAGACATTGAAAAACTGCCTCAGTGTAAAGAAATAACAACACAAGTTCTTATTATGGGACACTGCACTCACAAGCTCAAAAGGTGTAGATGATATTACTCAACACCATCCCAAAGCCACCTGGCATTTAGAAAACAGAATCAGGGAGAAGAAAAGCAAATCTTTCTGAGCAGAGGCCCCCAAGAGGGACCCTGTCCCCCAGAGCAACAGCCGAGTCCCTTACGGGCAGTGTTTTGCCGTCTTCAGCGCACACACACATGATCACTTCCACGTTCCTCTGCGTGGTCTTGTTGTACTTGTCAAAGTCACCTTGTAAGAGAGTAATGTAGATGTCGTTCCTGACATCCCCTGGGGTGGAGAGAGAGAGAGACAAGAATCAGAATCTATGGCAACAAGAGAGACACTAACCAGAGGAGAGGGAGAGCGAGAGGAAGTGCCCCATCTAGATGGCTGGTAATGAGATTTAAATCAGAACTGTTTGGAAAGAGCATTTTTTACTTCATCAGGGAGGCTGCAGAAGTAGGTAACAAGGGGATAAAGGGACATTAGGAAATCCATTGCAAAAAGGGAGTAGGGTCGTCAAAACTGGCCATGTTTTTCTCTGCATTAAAATCATTTAATTTCCATCCTCTAGTGACACCTTCTGGGAAGGCAAAGGAAAGCTCCACTTGAATTGATCCGATGAATAACAACTAAATGTATACATCCAAGCATCTTTTATTGTACGGAAGCAACTCTCCATGTGTCCTAGAGACATAGGGTTAGGAATGAGGTGCAGAGAATCTTCGGGGGGGTGTGGGGGAGAGGGGAGAGAATAGGAAATTCCACAGGAGAATGCATGGAGAATTGAGGACTCGAAGCAGGTACAAAAGAAAAGTGATGATAATAATAATAAAAAGAAAACAAGAAAAGAAAAAAATGAATGCGGGGACAGATAAATGACAGTAGAGGTGACCTGTGGACCGCATACAACTGGAAAGAAAGACTGAGTCACTGAGTGGTCATAGACAGAAGTCCAAGACATAGGTTTAAGACAAAAAGGAAAGTTTCAAAGGAGTGTTATCATGTAATCTCCCTCATTTTTCTTTTATTACGTACACATTTGGAAAATGTTAGTAGTAGCGGTTACTTCTGGAGACAAAGATTTGAGGGAGCTTTTAACATTTCACTTTATACCTTTTCAAGCTATTTGAATATTTTACAATGAGCATGGATTCCTCTGGTAATAAAAAAATAGCTTGAAAATTTAAAAGGATGACAATATTCCCACAGAAGAATGGAATGGTTCTACATGTAGTAAAATAGAAATTATGTCCATGATAAATTATGAAGTAATGAAGCAAGTTGCAAAACACTATATAAAGGATATTGAGTAAGAGTGTATAAACTGTATAAAGTGTGATCCCATTCGTGGGGAAAAAAGTGCTTGTGCATGTATTTATGTGTTTGTGTTTATTTTGTAAATGTGTAGAAGATTTTAGGTATGCAAAAATCATTTTCAGTGGTTACCTTCAGGGAGAGAGATAGAAAGAGGCAGTAAAAAAGGAAGGAGTTAATTGTTAGAAAATGGATTAGATAAACTGAATTCCCACCTCCCCCTCTTTCCCCTCAGGGAAGATCAGAACAACTGTGTCCTACCCGGCATGATGATCTCTGGGAAGCCCAGCTTCCTGGCCACCACTGTGGTCCTGTCCACCAGGTGTGGATAGTCCTTGCGGATCTGAATGATGTCACCCACCAGCATCTTCATGGTCACCCAGAGACCTGGAAGGGAATATTCACCATAAAGAGCCAACTTATTCAGGTCTACCCTCCCACCATCTCTCCCCTCTGTCTCTTTCTGGGGTAGACCACTGGAAGCCAAGACACACAACCATAGATGCAGTGACCCAGCCCGGGAGACTCTGGAGCGAGACACCTCTGGGTTTGAATTCCACCAGTTACTTTTAGCAGCATCAGCCTCTGAAAACTATCCACCTCTCTAAGCCCAGATTTCTAAAGTGGGGATGATACCATCTATCTCACAGGACTGGGGTAAGGATGAAACCAAACAAGGGAACTTATTAAAGTGCCTGACACACAGGAGCTATTCAAGGTATATCAATTCCTTTCTTCCTTTGGGATCTGCCTCCAATGTGCCTCAGGAGAGGTGTTTTCCATCCCTAAATATCACATGCTCCCATTCTTCCCAGGAGGCTTGGAAGGCTAAGTTCTGAAGCGTTCAGGATTTTGATCTGTTTACTGAAGAGTCAGGGGCTCCCAAGCTGGAGCAGGTGCAGCCCACCCTGCACGTTGGCACTGTACCTTGCCCTCCACTGTCTCCTTTGAAGGCTGTGACTTTGCCCAGCAAGCTATGTAGAAAGTCATTTTCAGCTGTGACCCTGGAAAGGAAAAGGAAGCACAAAATGTGCATGTAGTGCCTTCGTGCAGTCTCCAACCCCATGAGGTCCCAGGTGCTCCAGGGAGATCCCCAGCCTTAGGTGAAAAGTGAGACTGTCTGCCAGCTCAGAGAACACGGATGCCATCAAGAAGCACAGAGCTCTTTTTCACAAAGCAATGTGGCCCTGAATACCAATGCTACAAGTAGAGGCCATTTCTATTCCCTAGGAAGACTCTTAAAAAGGAAGGATTCCCAAGCCCTCAACATGAGTATGTGTTCAGCAAGGTGGCAAAGACTTTAGTTGCTCTTGCAAAGTCCTAATCACATGCCTCAACCGGAGTCACTGGCCTCATTAGCTGGACCATCCTTGTGCTTATTAAGTCCTGACAATGCTCCAAAATGAGGAGTCCCACTTTCTCAAAGACTCCTTTTAGGGCAAGGAAAGGACATTTCCCTCTTCACTGGCCTCCTCCCATCATGGATAAGTCTACCCATGAGAACCAGGTTAAGGTGCACTGTGACATCTTCCTGATATGCTGTTTCTTTGCAGCTTCTTGGATCCTGTCACACTTGTAATTAATCTTTTGTTGTGCATCTGTTTAATTCCCCATCCACACTATATGCTCTGTGGAGACAGGGCCATGTCAATCTTTTCATCACTTCATCACCTACGCCTAGCACAGAGCCAGCCCCTTGCCAGGCCTTCAACAAAAGCCTGTTGAATAAATAACATTTGATGAGTGAGTGGGTGAAAAGCTGGTTGGTTTTGAGTGCCTTGGCACTGAGCTGACCGTTCTCATGCTGCCATCCTCTTGGAAGGCCCTACCTGCCCATCACTAACTCAAGGAACCAGTTCACTGTGCGCTCAGTGGCCCTCAGTGAGAAAGGGTGCAGTTTAAGAGAATAGAAAGAAATGGGAAATCTCTTACGGGTGAAAAGGAATGAAGTGCTGCTTTTCTTCATCACTCTCTGCTTTCCCCTTAATGATGTCTGTTATATCCATAACTGCAAAGCAAAGAGAAATGAATTAATGGTTGAACTTCCCCCCTGCTCCTAGGAAGGAACGACAAGTGGGTGAGATTATAAGACAGGAGGTAAGGCAAGGGATGCCTGGGGATCAGGACAGCCTAAAAAGGCAAGCGAGCCAGCATCGGACAACACACAGACAGCGAACGTTCCAAGCACGCCTCTGGGCAAAGCAGGCTGGGAAGGCAGCAGGCCGGGGAAGCATCCAAGGGCCCCATGGTTTAGCAGAGGCCAAAAGGAAAGAATCGAACAGTGGCTATGGAGTTGAGCAGTTAGGTTCCGACACATATGTATCAACGGTGCCTGCAACACCCATTGCAGTGACTCCCTTTGGGATCTGAGAATCTCATGCAATATTCACCCTCTTTTCAGAAACATGTTCATATACATAGACACATAATTGTAGGATCCTTGAACCCTGCAATTCCAAAGGGATCCTGGCTCCTCTGAAACCTCTCCTTAAATCAGCCACTAAAGATCCATAAAACCGAGGTAAAAAACTCCCACGCTAGAATGGAGGTTATAGAAATGGGGGAGCTGGAGGGAAGAGCTGAAAAAAAGCTACTCAAATAGAGGCCAAACCCTAGTCACATAAAATACCTTTACCCTTAATATTCCAGGCCCTGGTCAGGGAGCCGTTAAAATTTCTTGGGTAATAATCTCACACTGCATTTAGCTAGAGCGGGGAGTCAGGGAGCAGAGAGGAAGAGGAATTGTCATTTGATCTACCATTTTCCCTGAGTAACAGACCCTCCTCACCCATTCTCAGTGCCTGTGATTTGGGTGGGGCAATCTCTGTCTGGCTCCAGAGTTGTTCATATGATCTACAATCTGGCCTGGTGGATCAGAAAATCATATCCCCCTGCCCAGAGTGAATGCTCTGGAGATGAGCACATGACCTATATTTAAGCTCCTGGTGCTTCTGCTCAAACTAATGGAAAAGAGGTACTTTCTTTCCACTGGTAGGATGCAAGCTTAGAACAGATGACCAACATCTTGCCAGCTAACTGGAGAGCCATCTTCAGAATAAGCCAGCATGAGGACATAGAAGCTTAGAGAGAGAGAAACATAAATTCTTGTGAGTTCCTGGATCCAGCTATGCCTGAAGCAATCTATCCCTAAACCCTTAAGTAATACCAGTAAATAAAGTATCCTTATTTTGTTTTGTTTTTTTACTTCTTTCAGTGTAGTATCTCTGTCACCTGACACCAAAAGAGAGGTAAGGCTTCAGCTGAGGACAAAGGCACACTTTGAGGTAAGGTTGGAGGGACCTCACTGCCTTAACAGGAACACTGCGATGTCAGGAGTGTCCCACATATAGAATGAGAGCATTTTCAAGCAGGAAGGGATTTCATGGATCTACCACGCCCAAACAAGTCCCGCATTTTGCATACAATAGAACTAAGGCTCTGGGGAAAATACTTGTCCAAGATCACCTGGCTACCAAAAGAGAGGTAAGGCTTCAGCTGAGGACAAAGGCACACTTTGAGGTAAGGTTGGAGGGCCCTCACTGCCTTAACAGGAACACTGCGATGTCAGGAGTGTCCCACATATAGAATGAGAGCATTTTCGAGCAGGAAGGGATTTCATGGATCTACCACGCCCAACCAAGTCCCGCATTTTGCATACAATAGAACTAAGGCTCTGGGGAAAATACTTGTCCAAGATCACCTGGCTGGCTAGCTAGGAACAATACCAGGTTGAAAAACCAACTAGCTCAGTATAACTAATGTCTTCCAGTCCACCAATGTACAAGAAGTGCCAGGGAACTAGCTGGAGAGCCAGCAGCTTTGCAACGGCAGAAGATCAGGACAGCCCGAAGTGAGGACCCTGAAACACTGGGTTTCAATACGGTACACAGGGATTATAAACGGCACACGATTAAAATTTTATATTTTAATAAAAAAGAATAAAACTGTCATATCAAACTGCTGTGTTCACAGGTATTTAAATTGTCTTTTAAGAAAAATGTACTTTAGTTTAAGCAAAGTGGGTTGATTAGAAGAAAATATATTAGGTAAATAATAGCGCAGGTGATAGTCACATATAACAAAAACCATTAAAGTAGGATGAAGATGCTGAAGCCTGGGAAACCCCAAGGGAGCTAGAGCTCAGAGAAGCACGCAGAGCTGATGTTGTTCTACGGTGGCCTCATTTGGGACTCCACCGGCCATGCCTGCTCTCCAAATGTCCATTTCCATCTGGAGTCTAGATGTATGCTGGGTGACTCACTCTGTGTAACTGCATTTCCTGTCCTGGATTTTTTTTTTTTTAATGATTTGCTGCTCATAATTAGATCCTGTCCGTATTGTTCTTCCTTTTTCACAGCACTGGGGAGCGAAGGCGCCAACTGCTCAGACGGCACCGTGCCCCAGCGCTCAGCTCCAGACACCAGGATCGCATTATTCACTGCATTCATCATAAATCTGGACTTAGTCACCAATTATTTCGATTTAGTCACCAGAAATGTAGTTATTAAGGGCTGTCTGGCATAAATTTTGCAGGGCCGTGGGGGCAGCAGGAGGAGGGGAGAAAGAAATCATCCTTAGAACATGGCCATATAAAAAGGTGATGGTGTGGAGTGTGTCATTACCTGCCACCCCAAAGGGCCTCCTCAGTCCCTGCGTGCACTTCTTTGTATTAGTATCCTTAAGATCCATCTTCCCAACCCGGACTATTTGACAAATCAAGTAAATTTTATCCCTGTTGAGGTCTTTGTTTCCAAGATCCTATAGGGCAAGAAACAAATAAGTTACACACATGTGCTGAGTTGAAAAAAAAAAAAGTAGAAAAGAAAACCTAGTAATAGTAATTTCCGAGGCACATGCTTAATGCTCGGTGTACACGCACCAATCACACAATTAGTCCTGGAAGAGGCAGAAAACAAGGCTATTGCTCCCATTTCACAGATAAGAAAGGTGAGGTTTGGAAAGGACACTGAGTGACAGGACTCTAGTGTTCCATTCCAATTCTTCCACCTCAAACTGGTAGGAAGAGAGAAGGCTGGAAGTGCAATACCAGTTGTACAGGCAGGGTTCCCTATATGCCAGGTGATGGACCCCAAAATAACATTTTCTACACAGAGAAGGAAAAAGGAAGAAGGGAAGATAATAACAGCTACCATTTAGTGAACACTTAAAGTGCATGTATCCATTGGGTTGCGGTAGTAGCAAATGATGTCAATATCTCAGAGCTCACAACACAGCAGACATTTACTTCCAGTGCAGGTGGGTCGGTCTGCTTGCTTACTCCCTCTGGGCCCCTGGCTGACAGATTTATCAGACACTTGGCTTCATCTGTCCCAGTAGAAGGGGAAGGGACTGTGACAAATCACATCTTGGCTCAAAGATTCCACCCAGAAGAGGCATAAACCACTCCTGCTAGCATTTCACTGGTCAAAGCAAAGCACATGGTCACACCTAACCTCAACAGGGTGGGGTGCTGCACTCACCTGTGTGTTTTTGTAACAGCCTGAACAGAAAGGACCCCATTTTGTTAAGCCTTTGAATTTAAAAACTTGTTCTCTCCTATAATCCAAACCACAGAGCCTGCAGCTAATTGCCAGAACACAATGACTCTTGCTCTCACATTATACACAAACAATTAGAGGGAAAATTATTAACCCAGATAGCCATTCTTTACTAGCTTACTAACCTGATTTTGTTTGAGAATAACAGTAATTGAGCCCATGGAGAATGAAGTATGACACTGGTCAGCTCCCACCCAGGAAGTTCCTTGAGGATTATCTGAAACACTCAAGCATGTCTGCACATTCCCAATTGGTCACCATGAATCAACTTTCCACCACAGACCCCTATAAAACCCTTTGGCAAACCTGGGAGAGACGGAGATGGTCTTTGAGACATAAGTCTACCATTTCCCCAGGCTGCCAGCTTCCTGATTAAAGGCCACCTTTCCTTACACCAACACTTGGCTCTCGTTTATTGGCTATTGGGCAGTGAGCAAACGGATCTTTGGGGTCTTGGTAACATGTTTAGAAGGAGGAAAGCTGAAACTGGTGAACCACACTAATGTGTCATGCACTGTACTGAGTGGCTCCTACATTATTGTATCATTTCATTCCCAACAACTCTTTTAAGTAGATCTCCATTTTACAGATGGGGTAACTGAGACAAAAAGAAGAAAAGGGGTTTCCCCAAGGTCACAACCTTAATCCTTGGAGACACTGGGCTTTGAGACCAGTCACTCTGACACCAAACACCACAAACATAGCTACTGCAATGTAGCTGCCTCGCCATCAGAAACTCACACAGGAGGGAACACCAGCCTGCGTACCCCAGCATCTGACTTCCTTGCTCAAATCTAAAGCTTCAGTGTTCTTGGGGGCCCCCTGCCAACTGGGATAAGCAGGGGAAGGAACAACGAGGCTTGCTATTGGCATCAGAGCAGAGAACTCTGGGCCTGCCTTTGCTAGGAAACAGCTTCTTCTGCTCCAAGTTAATACCCATGTGGGCATATACACTGGGAAGGAGCTATAAGCTCACATCCAGGCCAGGACCCAAGCAAAGCAGCCATCCCCAGCCTTGCACTGTGGCTCGTGTGGGAGGAAGGGAGCGGGGTATGCAGAGTCTCTGGGAATAAGGCAAGGCCCCCATGCAGTCCAGACCTTCCTGCTTGGGGTCTGTGATTGTTGAATTTTTTGTGTCAACTTGCCCAAGCTATGGTGCATAGATGACTGGTCAAATACTAGTGTAGATGTTGCTGTGAAGGTATTTTGTAGACCTGACTAACACCTACAATCATCTGACTTTTAATAAAGGAGATAACCATCCATAATGTCCATGGGCCTCATCCAGTTGAAGGCCTAAAGGGCAAAAACTGTTTCCCAGAAAAGGAGGAATTCTGTCTCAAGACTCTAGTGCAGAAGTCCTGACCGAGCTTCCAGCCTGCCGGCCTGCCCTACAAATTTCAAACACTTAACCTTTTGGTTCTGTTTCTCTGGAGAACACTGACTGATACAAGGACCGTCTTTTCACCAGCTGGAGGAAGGGGCATCTACTTCTCCCCTTTCCAAGGTCTCACTGCTGTAGGGAGAGAGGAAGGGGAGCGGGGCTTTCAGGTTAGGAGCCCCTCCCTTTTGCATCCGTGCCTTGCTGTAGACATCTGAGTCTGAGATCCCAATGATCTCACATGCAGATGGCTGAAAGAGCCTCTCCTCTGTCCTGCCTGACTCTTTCTTCCAATCCATCCTGAAAGCTCCTACAAACTCATCTTTAGAAGCCACATCTACTGTTTCATTTCTTTCCCCCCACAATGTCAATAGCTCCCTATTTCCTACCTTATTAGTGCTAATCTTTTCCAGTTGATGTAAAAAAGCCTAGACATAATACATCCAGCTGTCCTATCCAACTGATCCCCACTATCCTCTGCATGCAAGTACTCTATTTTTGTCACAAAGATTTCTTTATTGCTCCACAAACACACAAGGCTCACTTTCAACTCCGATCTTTCTTCCTAACCACCCCCCTCCTATACCTCTGCCTCAAATACTTACCTTTTATTCCTCTATATATCCAAATCCTTTTCATCCTTAAAAACTCAAATCCTGCTTCCTTTTAATGACCTTCGACCCTAATTACTTCTTTCTTCTGGTTAGGATTATTCTTATTTTTGAAATATTTTGAAATTGGTGTCTTTCAGAGACATTCCAGAGCCACAGAGGCCCTGGCACCTGAAAGGTTCCTAGTTGTTATATGGGCTGCATCATGTCCCTCTCCCCCGACCCCCAACACACACACAAAATTCATATACTGAAGTCCTAACCTCTAGTACCTCAGAATATGACTGCGTTTGGAGATAGGGTCCTTAAAGAAGTAATTAAGTTAAAATGAGGTCATTCGGGTGGGCCCAAATGCAATATGACTGGTGTCCTCATAAGAAGAAAAGATTAGGACACAGACACACAAGAGAGAAGACCATGGTGAAGACGCAGGGACAGGATGGCCATATGCAAACCAAGGAGAGAGGCTCAGAAGAAACCAACCCTGCTGACATCTTGATCTCAAGACTCCTAACCTCCAGAACTGTGAGAAAATAAATTTCTTTTGAGAAAATAAATTAAGTCAACCAATCTGTGATATTTTGTTATAGCAGTCAGGCCAAACAAACTAATACACCAGATAAACCTGTAAGATTCCTAGATAAGCCCACATTCCATCTCTCTGAAAAGATTTTACTTGCTCAAAGGAAAATATCAGATCTTTAAGAGCTGCCTCATTGGAGACCTCCTGGCACCAGAGGATCTTAATGTTATGTAAACTACAGCAAAATGCTTGAGCACAGGTTATTCTCAGGAGGGTGTGTATTTGGGCAGGTCTCACTCAGAATTGTGCTCCAGAGTGTGGTGTCTCCAGTCATTTCTACTTTGGCCTTACAAAACTTGAATGTACTGGGGAAGCAGGACAATGGAACCTGAAACAAGTGTCACTTGGTTTAGTAATTCATTACTACTCCTTTTATTGTTCACTCTTGTGTCCTGCATGTTAGCAGCAACCTCTAAACTGGGCTAAATCTTAGGGAACCTCATGGTAAATGCTGCTTTGCTCTTATAGGGCTGAGAAAAATGAACATGTAAGGCAGACAGAGGGAAAGTCAACAATGAGCCAGACCCAAGTGCCAGCTCCTCAGGCTCAATGAGTTGGAGACCTGCCCCCTAAGAGGAAACTAGAAAGAGCTAACATCCAGACAGGAGAGAAATAAGGCCAGCAAGCCACATGCCTGCCAAGTCTTATCTCATCTCTCCCTTAAACGTCACCTTGACACCCAGTTGAAAGTAACTTCCAGTCAAATGCCATCACATCACTCTGTTAATTATCTGTATTGCTTAGATTGCTTTCCAACATTGCTCTCATTTATTC
Source organism: Galeopterus variegatus (assembly GCF_000696425.1). Taxonomy (NCBI): domain Eukaryota; kingdom Metazoa; phylum Chordata; class Mammalia; order Dermoptera; family Cynocephalidae; genus Galeopterus; species Galeopterus variegatus. Next base: position 195,637 of record NW_007729911.1, read on the forward strand.
ATTCGTTTATTTACAACCAGAATCCTCCCTTCTCCATTGCACCAGGAGGGGAGGGGCCTCCTCACCTTATTCTGCTGTATCACCAGCTCCCAGCACAGAACTGACACACAGTAGGTACTCACTGGATAGCTCTTGAATCAGTACAAGAAGTGAGAGCACCATGACCTTCCTTGTCCTGAAAGGAAGACTCAGATCATCTCAAGAGAGGGAAGCATCAGCCTGTTGAACCAAACAACCAAGGTTCCCAAATTCACTTGTTCTGAGAATTGTGTATGGCACAGGCAAAATCCATGAAGGCGGGATCGCATTTTCATTAATACTGCATGACACAAATTTACTGATGCCCTTTCCTTCATGTTATATCACCAATTGCTTCTCTGCAAAATGCCCCACTGATTGATTCCTTGTCTTTCTCGATCTCATGAAACATCTGTCTCGTGGTTTAATCAGGAAGCCCCATGGGACTCTCTTATTTATCATGAAAACAAATAGTCTCCTCCTTCTAACTAATAATAGATAAACACAATTGAAGTACATTTATATATGTCAAGAAAACTTTGTCTAAGCAATTAGGAACTATGATTCTATTCCATGCCTCTGGCCCGTTTTTCAGGAAATAACAAACAAAATAAATCAGCTATACCCCAATCTAATCACAATGTAACATTAGACATTGCACTTAATGGGCTGTAACTGGACAATGATTGTAGAGCAAGGTAGGTTAATCTAGCATGTTGGTCACTCCTGGATCAAACCCATCAGTTTGGTCAATGCCCAAATCCCTCCTTGGCTCCTCTGTAATTTCCCTTGCTAATACAGGCAATTTAGTGAAAAAGCTCATAAATGGTCTTCTCCCCAAAGGAGCTTGCAGACAATACTAATATCCTTAGATGTCTTAAGATCACATTTTTAACACAACATTGTGAAAACAGGACAACAGAGAGGTCTCTGCTGAAAACTTTAACCCTTATTTTTCTCTTTCTTTCCACCGTTTTCCCGATTCAGAACTAAAAAGCCAGGTTTACCCTCAAAAATAAATCATCCAAACAACAACTGATTTCAACATTTCTACATATAAGTCTTTCCCAGTGTGTACAGCATTTAGAAGGATGTCTTAAGAACCCACCAGATCTTTAGTCATCTGTGACTTAATCATTCCCAAATACCCAGTTTACCAAGGCAGTCAATGTTCTAGAAAAAGATCAATTATTTTTTCTGTTATATTTTAGAAAGGTTTTCAGAAAGGCCTAAACCAAAGAAAGGAGCTAGGGTTAGCCATGAATTAATTGGAAAATCAAAATAGCTGCTGTACCCAGTTCACCTAGGCATTATTGCTCAGAGGTTTGTGCTTGTTTCTGTAGCACTCTGCCTGTGTTCTCAGTGTACAGAAGTAAGAAAGACAGGAAGGGAGGAAGAAAGAGAGAGGAGGAGAAGATCCATCTTCCCAAAAGCTTCCTCAGGGTACACAATGTCCTCTGTCAGCTCTGAACCTCTGCATAAAGCCTAGAACACAGCTCTGCACCAGGGCCATGCTCCATCCTGACCAACAGACCACCCTCATCTCCAATATCACATCCTTGTGAGTGTGGAACGTGGTGATGAGAAGAGAGTGCACACTCACCGTGAAGACCACCTTCAGGTTGTTCAGCATCTCAATCTCCTTCGGAAAGCCCCTGCTGCCCCATCGTACCAGGTAGTTCTCGCTGTTGGAAGAAGAGTGTCAGCCTGTTATTGTCAGAGGCTTGACATTCATTCAGTAAAAATATTCACTGAGCATCTGCTATGTGCCTGACACCATGCTAGCTGCTGGGGTTATGGTAGTGTTTGAAACAGATGGGGTCCTTCCCTCTGAGAGATCACAGTCATGTCAGGAGCCAGACATTAGACAAGCAGGGCAAAGAATTACAAACATGTGTATTTGCAACCTCTTTCCCATCCCCATCTGCTAAGCAAATTCTGGCACAGCTGCATTCTCTGTTATTGAGAGTGGCAGAGACAAAGGGGGAAAAGGTTTTAGTATGTCTTGCTGGACATTAAGAATATGTTTGCCCTTTCCAGCCCACTCCCCTTTAGAGACTGAGTAATGATTTTAATTAAGTCACCCTTTGAATGTAGGACTGTCCTCTTGAATGGAATGTCATACTGTGATGGACAATACAGGGCCATGCCATTATCTGAGATACACTTAGATAATTATTTACATGCAGTTGTGACAACTATTTATACGCAATCGTGCTATAAAGGAAAAGTTCAGGAAGTTGTGAGAATGTACATTAGAAGGGGCTGACTTAGTCTGGGTGGTCAGGGGAGTCTCCTGTGGAAATGATATGTAATAAAATTGGTCAGGAAAAGAGAGTAGGAAACAGAAATGTTTCAGGCAAAGTACACACGCATGCAAAGGCCACGTGGTGGGAAGAAGCTTGATGCATCTAGAAACAGATTCAAGGGAAAAGTGGTAAGAGAAAAATTAGAGGGAGAGGACAGACCATGTAGGCGTTGTAGGCCATTCAAGGATTTTGACTTGATCTTAAGAGTACTGGAAACCTAACGAAAAGTTTTGTGAGGGGGCAGTCACACAGCTCTGAC
>NW_007729911.1:198552-202506 GCF_000696425.1 Galeopterus variegatus
TGCATGCAAAGGCCACGTGGTGGGAAGAAGCTTGATGCATCTAGAAACAGATTCAAGGGAAAAGTGGTAAGAGAAAAATTAGAGGGAGAGGACAGACCATGTAGGCGTTGTAGGCCATTCAAGGATTTTGACTTGATCTTAAGAGTACTGGAAACCTAACGAAAAGTTTTGTGAGGGGGCAGTCACACAGCTCTGACAAATGATTATTTACTATCTCATATCTTCTCACAACCATCCACCACCCTAGGTGGTTCATACTCGTCAGTCCAGCCATGCCAGGAAAACGAGAAGACTAGCACTTATTGAACTTAGAAGAACCTCAGAACAGATTGCTGAGTTGAGTCATTAGGTTTCCATGCCATCCTGGAGCATATACATGGTGCCAAATAAATGACCATTATTTTGAATTAGGAATAAACAAAATAAGGCTCAAAAACCAACTCAGCCCAAAAAGGCATAATAAGAGAATTCAGCAAAGTTAAGGGGAATTGCCTTCATCTTAGAACTCTGTTTTCTCTAATGTTTTGCTCCCCTCTCTCCGCTTACCCCTAGATGATCAATGACAGCTGTCTGAGCAAAGTTCAAGGGGGAAATAAAGCCAACAGCAAAAATGAACACAGCCCTGGCTTAACCAGTGGTTAAAACTCAACCAAGTTAAATGTACCTTTTCATCCTTTTTTTTTTTCTCTTTCAGTAAGATCTAAAAAAATTTAGTGTAATTTGCAGCAAACTAGCCAGGAAATCTCCATCCAAGAAAAAAAAAATTTTTTTAAATGATTACTCATTGATTATTCTGGACTATTCCTAGTAAAATGCCTGGGTATTTTCCAGTACCTTCCATCACATGTAGCAAGTCCTTTAGTGACCCAGCCTGCTATGTCTAAACAGCAGATATGAGCAATTTTCTTCAAGGACAAATACAATCATAAATAAGAAAAGCAATCTAGAGGGCTGAGCTGGCCCCATCCATCCTTGTCCAGGAATACCTGAAGGCTCACAGCACCAAAACAGGTGAGACCTCCTCCAAATGACACTCCCCTCAGAGGAAAGGGAAGGACTATTCCAACTCACCCTTGAACTCTTTTTGGACATAAGCCTTACCTCTGACCTGATGTCTGAGCTGCTTCTTTTTTACCCTACAAAAATTTACTTTAAATTTCCCAAACCAGATCCCTTCGGGGATCCACTGGAAATCTGACCACAACTCAGCCCAGCATTGAAACACTGAAAGATCAGTCCCAGCGAATTCTCCCCAGCCCACATCTGGGCAACAGTAAGGATTCCTTAAATGGCCTGTTGTCCATCATATGTCAACCCTGGCTAGAGCAGGCAGGAGTACAGAAGATTTCTCAGGGAAGGAGCAGCCAGCCAGAGTCAGACTGACAGGGAGTGTTTCTAGATTCCCCTGCCCCTTTTCTGTATCATGCCTCTTCTTTCTCTGTTTTCTCCTCTTTTTTGCTTTCACTGATTTCCTCCCTTTCTGTCCTCCTCTTCTGTGTCCCCCTCTCTCCTGAGGGCTGCTGTGTCTCTGGCATTCTCAGAGGCATCACTCAGGCACGTCCCACCGAGCACATCATCTAGCGTGGCACATCAGAAACAGAGCTTCCATCGCACTGATCCATCATTGCCCTCTGCAAAGCTGGCTCAGGCCATCCGTCACTGAGGTGGGCCAGTGAACCAAGCAACCTTGTCAATGCAGGCAGGAGGAGTCCTTATATTTTCTGAGAGGCAGGGAGGGTCCTATGAGTGCTTTAAGAATCCTTCTTACAGGTGCCTTGGGAGTAACTGCCAGGGAACAGCAAAGGGTCTTTGACATGCAAACCATTACAAGCAAGGTTGGTTCTAAGGGACAAGGTAAACTCATTCTCAGTGTCCACCCAGGCCAAGCCAGTTCAATTGAGCTGACTTTTTAATATTAGGAACTTGGGTACCTAATAGCTTTCTACAATAATGGTGCTGAAACCCCGGTGAGAACCACTCAGGATATTTAATACAACTCATTCCTTGGTGACAGACTAAAGTGGGAAATAACTTGTCTTTGGAGTCAGATGGACCTGGGTATGAACCTCAGCTCTACCAATTATAAGAATGTGTGACTTTGGGCAAGTCTCCTGACCTCCCTGTACCTCATTTTCTCACCCTAATGACATGGAGTAATGAGGATTAAATGAGCATTAGATGAGATCATGTACAAATCTCAAATAGTCTTCCTAAATTGACAGCCCCTCCATGTTTCATAAATGTCTCCAGGAGAGCTGTTACTGACTAAAGCGCCACTATCCACTAGGCACTGCAAAGTATTTCATTTCATCACCATAACAATCAAGCTAAGATGACATCATTTTCTCCATTTTTTTCCATAAAGGCAGAGGCACCATGCTCCAGCTCTATTCTAATGAACCAATCGGTAACCACAAATATGAAAGCCCGTGTTGGCCCAAAACCTCACTGGAGGGGACAGGCAGTGGTCACCTGGGAAAAAGGATGGTCTGAGCCACAAGAAGAGGCCAGAAGGCCAGCAGTATGGGCTGGTGGTGCTCCCAAGTCGCTTTCCTGGAGATTCCCAAAGGTGTTTTCCCTTCCTCGAGCTGAAACATACAGAAGTTCCCTCACTTCCTCCATTCCCAACAACAATTAACTAAAGTAGCAATAATAACAGCCACTGCCACCTGTAGAACAGGTACCATGTGTGAGGATCTGTGTTTCATGTGCTTTTTCTCATTAAAGCCTGAAAGAAATGACCCCGTGAGGTCAGCACTCACATTTTACAAATGGGAAGCTCAGGCCTAAGGAAAATTAACAACCCACCCAAGCTTAGGAAAGAGTAAATGGTGGGGCCATGATGTGAACCTGTACAGATTTCAGAGCCTATCCTAATAGCCTGCTGCTGCCAGAGGATTTGGAGTTTTCACCATGCATTTCTCAAATCCCATTTCAAAAGTGGGTGTTTTCATTCTTTCCAATGCTGCCTGTCTGAATCTTGTTATTTCTGGTTGTTTACTAGTAATCAAAACATATTGACAAAACTGTGTAACCATAACCCCACTGTGGAACAAATCTGGTGGCAAGTAATACTTCCACCTGACTCCCATACCCTCCAAAGCAGTCATTTCCACATTCTCAGTTAGGCTCACTTTGTCTTCCAGGTGGGAAGTGCTCCACAAGTGACAATGGAAAGAAAAGATGCCCTGCGCTCTGCCAGCTCCAACTTCCCAAGCGATACTGAACACACGTACCTTATGATCATTTGCTTGTTGGGGTCATAGAGAGACATGAAGAGCTCAGCGTCTTCCCCAATTCTGCACACAAAGTTTCTCACAAAGACATAGAGGCTGTGGGTCGGGGATGAGGATATCCGGGAATACATCCCATAATCTGGCTGGTCTTTTGACTGAGAAGTGGAAGAAAGTAAGAAGGAAGATGGAGAAAATTAGCCCAGCACCACTCAGAACAAGAGAAAGATGGTCCCGTATATTGAGTTACTTAGGTTGAAGCCCAGAGATTTCAGCATCACCCAGCTCTACCACTGAAAGATTCTGCAATCTGAGTCAAGTCACTTTGACTCTGTTGGCCTTGATCTTCCTCTCTTGGGAAATACTACCACTGACCCAGCCTTCCTTGTAAAGTTAGTGTCATAAAAACCACAAACTATAAAAGAAAAAATATGCTTAAGTGAACTTCATCAAAACTATAACTCTTGCTCATTGAAAGATGAATGTTGAAAAATGAAAGGGCACAGCAGAGACTGGGAGAAACTTGCAAAACAGATACCTGATAAAAAGTTTGTATGAAGAATATACAAATAACTCTTACAACTGATTAATAAGAAAAACAACCCAATTAAAATGGGTAGAATTGGGCCGGCCCGGTGGCGCACTGGAGAGTGCACCACCTGGGAGCGCGGTGGCGCTCCCGCTGAGGGTTCGGATCCCATGTGGAGACTGGTTCCCGCTC
>NW_007729911.1:203692-203940 GCF_000696425.1 Galeopterus variegatus
CTGGAACACCCTGTCCTCAGATCTTCCCAGGCCTGGTACCTTCACAGGTAGTGAAGTAAGGTGCCAGCTCCTGAGAGAGGTCTTTCCTGGCCATGCATTTTAAATGTAGCTCCTGATTGACTCTGATTCACATAACTCTAGTTTCTTGCCTTTAGAAAATTATTGCCATCTAAAATTAATTTTTTCATTCTTTACTTTTTTATTTATTTATTTATTTTTATTTATTTATTTTCCTTTTTGTCTTTTTT